>NW_027212916.1:0-110455 GCF_030788295.1 Drosophila virilis | reverse complement strand
GGGAGAGGGAGAGGGGAGAGAGGGAGAGGGGAGAGGGAGAGGAGAGAGGGAGGGGAGAGAGGGAGAGGGAGAGAGGGATAGGGAGAGAGGGGAGAGGGAGCGAGGAGGAGGGAGAGAGGGAGAGGGAGAGAAGGGGAAGGGGCGAGGGAGGGAAGGGATGGAGAGTGAAGAGACGGGAGAGGGGAGACAGGGGCAGGGAGAGAGTTAGAGGGAGAGAGGGATAGGGGAAAGTGGAGAGGGAGAGGGAGGGAGAGGGAGAGAGGGAGAGGGAGAGAGGGGAGAGGGAGGAGATGGGAGAGGGAGATGAGGGAGAGGGGAGAGAGGGAGAGGGAGGAGGAGGGAGGAGGGGGCCGAGAGGGGAGGGTAGATAGGGAGAGGTCTAGAGGGCGGAGGGAGAGCGGGGGAGTTAGATGAGGGAGTAGTGAGAGGAAGTATGGGATGAGGGATTAGGTGAGAGGTTGAGATTGGGAAGGAAGAGGGGAGCGGGCGAGGGTTGATGGGAGAGGGAGAGGGGAGGAGAGGGAGAAGGGGAGAGGGAGAGGGAGAGGGAGAGGGAGAGGGAGAGGGAGATGGGAGAGGGAGAGGGAGGGAGAGGGAGAGGGAGAGGGAGAGGAGAGGAGAGGGAGAGGGAGAGGGAGTGAGGGAGAGGGAGAGAGGGAGAGGAGAGGGAGAGGGAGAGGGAGAGGGAGAGGGAGAGGGAGAGGGAGAGGGGAGGGAGAGGGAGAGGGAGAGGGGAGAGGGAGAGGGAGCGAGGGAGAGGGAGAGGGAGAGGGAGAGGGAGAGGGAGAGGTAGAGGGAGAGGGAGAGGGAGAGGGAGAGGGAGAGGGAGAGGTGAAGTGAGAGGGAGAGGAGAGGGAGAGGGAGAGGGAGAGGGAGGGAGAGGGAGAGGGAGGGGAGAGGGGGAGGGAGGGGAAAGGGAAGAAGGGAGGGGAGGAGAGGGAGGGAGAGGGAGAGGGAGAGGGGAGGGAGAGTGAGAGGTGAGGGAGAGTGAGAGGGAGAGGGAGAGGTGATGAGTGAGAGTGAGAGGAGAGGGAGAGTGAGAGTGGAGGGAGGGAGAGTTAGGATGGGAGAGGGAGATGGAGAGTAGATGGATATGAGATTTAGATGTAGATGGAGAGGGGAGTTATATGTAGAGGGATAGTGAGAGGTAGAGTGAGTATTTGAATTTAGATGTAATTTATATTGAGATTTATATTTAATTTATATTTATATTTATATTTATATTTATATTTATATTTATATTATATTTATATTTATATTTATATTATATTTTATTTATTATTTATATTTATATTTATATTTATATTTATATTTATATTTATATTTATATTTATATTTATATTTATATTTATATTTATATTTATATTTATTGTAAATATTTATATTTATATTTATTGTAAATATTTATATTTATATTTATTGTAAATATTTATATTTATAGTTATTGTAAATATTTATATTTATAGTTATTGTAAATATTTATAGTTATTGTAAATATTATTATTATTGTTAATATCGTTAATATTATTATTATTGTTAATATCGTTAATATTATTATTATTGTTAATATTGTTAATATTGTTAATATTATTATTATTGTTAATATTGTTAATATTATTATTATTGTTAATATTGTTAATATTATTATTATTGTTAATATTGTTAATATTTTTATTATTGTTAATATTGTTAGTATTGTTAATATTGTTAATATTGTTAATATTGTTAATATTGTTATTATTGTTATTATTGTTAATATTGTTATTATTGTTAATATTTTTAATATTGTTATTATTGTTAATATTGTTAATATTGTTATTATTGTTAATATTGTTATTGTTATTATGGTGTTTATACCCGGTACCCATTAAAAATGGGTATAAGTGTATATTGTATTTGTGTAAAATCCAAATGTATGTAACAGGCAGAAGGAGGCATCTCCGATCCAATAAGGTATATATATTCTTGATCAGCACCAATAGCCGAGTCGATCTAGCCATACGTTTGTCCGTATGTATGAACGCTGGGATCTCAGAACCTATAAGAGCTAGTGACTTGAAATGTGGGTGCACCTAGTGCCTGCGCATATCGTTTGTTTCCGATAATCGATAACTTACTCCGTTTCCAAGCAATCGATAAAAATCGATATCGATATCCTTTTTTTTTGGCAATTTTGGTAAATAATAAGAACTTGAGTCACCAAACTTGACATATAGCTTCTAAAATAGAATATATATATACGCATTTGATGTTGGAAGAAGTCGGGAGCTCCCGACAAAAACCTTTTACTTGTTGTTATTGTTATTGTTATTGTTATTGTTATTGTTATTGTTATTGTTATTGTTATTGTTATTGTTATTGTTATTGTTATTGTTATTGTTATTGTTATTGTTATTGTTATGTATGTTATTGTATGTTATGTTTATTGTTATTGTTATTGTTATGTTATTGTTATTGTTATTGTTATTGTTATTGTATTGTTATTGTTATTGTTATTGTTATGTTATTGTTATTGTTATTGTTATTGTTATGTTATTGTTATTGTATTGTTATTGTTATTGTTATTGTTATTGTTATTGTTATTGTTATTGTTATTGTTATTGTTATGTTATTGTTTATTGTTATTGTTATTGTTATTGTATGTTATTGTTATTGTTATTGTTATTGTTATTGTTATTGTTATTGTTATTGTTATTGTTATTGTTATTGTTATTGTTATTGTTATTGTTATTGTTTGTTATTGTTATTGTTATTGTTATTGTTATTGTTATGTTATTGTATGTATTGTATTGTTATTGTTATTGTTATTGTTATTGTTATTGTTATTGTTATTGTTATTGTTATGTTATTGTTCATTGTTATTGTTATTGTTATGTTATTGTTATTGTTCTTGTTATTGTTATTGTTATTGTTATTGTTATTGTTATGTTCTTGTTATTGTTATTTTATTGTTATTGTTATTGTTATTGTTATTGTTATTGTTATTGTTATTGTATGTTATTGTATTGTTATTGTTATTGTTTATTGTTATTGTTATGTTATTGTTATTGTTACTTGTTATTGTTATTGTTATTTTCTATTGTTATTGTTATGTTATTGTTATTGTTATTGTTATTGTATTGTTATTGTTATTGTTATTGTTATTGTTATTGTTATTGTTATTGTATTGTTATTGTTATTGTTATTGTTATTGTTATTGTTATTTTTATTGTTATTGTTATTGTTATTGTTATGTATTGTTATGTTATTGTTATTGTTATTGTTATTGTTATTGTTATTGTTATTGTTATTTATTGTTATTGTTATTGTTATTGTTATTGTTATTGTTATTTTATTGTTATTGTTATTTTTATTGTTATTGTTATTGTTATTGTTATTGTTATTGTTATTGTTATTGTTATTGTTATTGTTATTGTTATTGTTATTGTTATTGTTATTGTTATTGTTATTGTTATTGTTATTGTTATTGTTATTGTTATTGCTACTCAACAGCCACACCAGGAAAAAAAATTCTTTCCCCGGTAGGGCTCGAACTCGCGACAGACCGCACCACTTGCTATGCCTCTACTCAACAGCCACACCAATAATTAAGTACTTATGATAAAAAAGGAACTAAAATAACATCACAGAAAAAAGTCGCAATAACCATGCTGTTAGAATGCGAAGCAGACGCGCATGAATGTGTGTGTGTACATGTATACAGAAATTCTTAAAGCTGCTGCCCCATTCAATTGCTCAGTTGCATATAACTTTGGTTTTTTCTTAACCGAATTTTATGAAATTTCTACAGTATATCTTATTGTACCATAGAATATTTGTAAATAATGAAAAAGTTAATTGCATATAAATTGTGGCTTAAATTGGTGGACAATAAAAGTTGGGTTATTAACTTGATTTATAGCTGTTGGATGGTAGCGGGGAGGTGGCGATAGGTATAAAATGAAAGATACTTGACAGATATTTAATATTCTAGAAGCAACATATCATGTTTGCTGGCTCTAGCTCTTATTATTTACCCAATTTGCGGAGTAAGTTATCGACTATCGGAAACAAACTCGATCTGCGCAGGCACTAGGAGCACCTACATCTAAAATTTCATACATACGAACGGACGGACGGATAGATAGACAGACGTACAGGGCTAGATCGACTCGTCTATCGATGCTGATCAAGAATAAATATACTTTATGGGGTCGGAAATGCTTCCTGCTGCCTGTTACATACATTTGAACTTTGCACAAACACAATATACCCTTATACCCATTTTTAATGGGTTCAGGGTATAAAAAATGCAGCTGTGTAGATGGGCAGCAACGGTAACAATATTTAGATGTATGCGTGTACCGAATTACGGCACCTCTGATGTTGCTGCCCAATGTACAGCAAAGAGGGTTTGACTTGGTCACTAGTCAACAGCGGACGTGCCGGCTCGAAGTTATATTTTTTTAAGTTTTATATAGCCCGACACGCCGTAGTGAGTGAGTTAAATTATACACGAGGTCGCTGGGCCGATATGCCGCAGTGAAAGTCGAATTAAAAACTAAATTTACAAAAGATTGATCAAAAATACCTAAGCTATTGTGTGCTTTCACAACGGCCGCTAGAATGCTTAGCTTGCGCCTCGTGCGGTGCCGTCGTGCAAGAACATCCGGCCCAGAGCTATGTCAGCATCTGCGGCTGGTGTTATGTTGCATTTTGCTGACCCCTGTTACCTCGTAAGAACATCCGGCTCAGTGCTATATCAGCAGCTGGTGTCGTTGGCCTCTGTTAACTGCTCCCCTTTTAAGTAAACGCCGCCCTTGGCCGTTCCTATCTCGGCGATCACCTTCTTAATCTCCTTGGCCGATGCCATGTTTTTGGTAAGCCGACGGTAGGTGACTCCGACGCAAATTATGGTGCAACACACAGCACCCAACAAGAAGGCTATTACCACGCTATCGACGCTCCCAATTTCGTCATTGACTTCCTTGATGATCTCCATGTTCATTCAGGCGATGAAGGTAGGGGAGACTCAACACGTATTGGTGGCCGGTGACGTTCAGAAGGGGAGATGCCGCGATGCCAGGGAAGTTACTCTGGACGTTGTTGCGATTCAAGTACTCAGTTTCGTTGATCAGAGCCCAATTATTGAACGTGATTAGATTCGTTCCGTGAACCCAAGTCTTAGTACCGTTGTCAACGCAAACTTTAGCAGGCCGGTTATTGATATTCAGAATTCCGTCACCGACCCATGTGATCGGGTCTAAGTGACTCGGCTGCATTTGGCAGTTTGCCAAGTCACCAGCATGCAGCTCTCTGGCACAAGAGCTGGTCGGTGAAAGTTGACAAAAGGTTCCTCCCGGCGTGGAAGTGCAAGGGCAAGCACTTGATCTCGGCACTCAGCTATAATGTTGTCGTTAATTTGTAGCACAGCATTCTCATGTGCAACTGGATACAGCATCACCTTTCTGCAAGCCATTTTGACTTCCGGGAACTTAATGATAAAGTGAAGGGCAATAACAGATTGTAATACTTTCACGGACGCAACGGACATAAGGTCAGCTATTGAAGTACCTGTGAGTTCATTAACCCAAACAGATTTCAAATCTGCGTGATCTAATATATTTGGGCTTCTGATATTAATTTTTGCAAGGGTAACAGCGAGCATCAAATTCGGCATTTCCATCAGCAACATTCTATTCCGAGCTAAAAGAGTATCGTATAAATGCCCGGAATCTATCTGATTCTTTTTTGCAGCTTTTAGTAATGTGTTGACACTTGTAGTGAGTTGATTGATTTGTTCCTGAACTTGTGTGTTGATAGGTACCTGTCGGTTGTTAGAGTTCACCAACTGTAACTCAGTGAATTTGATGTTCTCGAAGTCCCTGGCGTCAGGTGTTCCCGCAACTACTTTGAGGGCTGTGCCCAAGAAATCTAAACTTCTTGCCACCCTGTGGTGCACGCCAAGAGCTTCTAACAGATCTCTGAGGTGGGACGCATCTACGCTTAGAAGCTTTCTCATGTGTGACTGCGAAAACATTTCACATAGCTCCATTGTTTGGTTTACCATTTTCTCGTAATCAGAGATGTTTGCTGTGTGCCTGACGAAATTGAATTCCTCCCAGACCAGAACTTGGCCCTCAACAATGGGAATATACTTGGCGTGTGAGTAATTAGTCACACGCGCTGCCGCATTTGCAAAAAATAGAAACAGCAGAAACCCGAACCTGCGGAAGACAGACAAAACGGACCAAACTATTACAACGTGTAAATATTAAAACTTGAAGGTGAAACTAGCCTAGTGGCACAAATGTTGAAACTAATAGTTAAATTCAAGATGCGTAAAATCGATGTTTTATTTCAGCTCTCGCCCTACTTAAGGTTGTCCTTGTGGACCACCCTCCCTCCAATGAGAACGGTCGTACCAAGGTCTGCCTCTACGATCCGTTCTTCACATAAGGGCGTGAGTTTATTGCCAAGCCTGCGGTTTCTTTTTACTAGAACTTTTTCGCCTACTTCAAAGACTCTATTTTGTCGCTGGTCGTTCAACCTAGCACGGAGCGCATCTTGTGCACTTCTTAACTTTGGTGATATTTCCCTTTCGGGTTCGCCTGAGGGCACATGGAGGGCATCAACAGATCTCTTGTTGATGACCGAATGTATTGTCTTGTTATACTCAATCGTGGCTAGCATTATGACTTCGACTGAGTAACTGATGTTTCTCTCCAGCTTGAGACAACGTGCCAGCTCGGCTAGAGTGCTATGGAAGCGCTCGACTTGGCCATTGGAGGTGTTATGCAGCGGCGGCGCATTAACAATATGGATTCCATAGTTGTTTAACAACAGGGTCTTTACCGTTTGAGAATTCATCGAATGCTCGTTGTCACAATAAATTGTTCTGGCTCGTGGAAAGAAATTTAGAGAACTTATCAACACAGGTCAAAAAAAAAGTTGTCCGTGGAAAAAATATCAATGTGTAGCAATTCCCCAGGAGTCTCAGGGATCGGAGTTTCTCCCAGCTCCTGTCTTTTCGGGTGCCTATCGTATTTGGCTGATGAGCAGATTCTACAAGTTTCCGCAATTTCTTTAGCTACTTTCTCCATTTTAGGGAAATTGTATTCTGATAACACTTGCTTAACATTTTCTTGAACCTCAATGCGCGCCTTCCATCTTTTAATTTTGGCGTTCGGGTTTGACTCAGAAATTGCAAACGTTAACGGTTGGTGGTCCGTGAAAATGTTAATGTCTTTTACTCCATATAGGTAGTGACGTAGCTTGCTAAGGGCCCAAACTATAGCCAAAAGTTCCCGCTCGCTGGTGGCGTAGTTCACCTCCGGGGGTTTCAATGTTCTGAAAATCATTGAGATGGGGCAACCCTCTTGAGAAAGCACTGCCCCTATGCCGTAAGCTGAAGCGTCTGTCGTTAGATCAAACGGCTTCTTAAAGTCAGTGTATCTGAGCATGACGTTTTTTGACGACAAAATGTTGCGTAGCTTTTGGAATGACGTGACGCTGAATCTCAGAGAATTCTACCGGGATGTTTCGCGATCTATGTTTACTTACTGACCCATTCTCGCCCTTTAGAAGATCAGAAATGGGTTTTTCTATTGAGGCAAAGCCTTTGATGAAACACCTATAGTAACTAGCCAGTCCTAAAAATTATCTGATCTCGAATATATTCTTTGGTTCTGGGAACTCCTGAATCGCTTTGACTTTTTCAGGGTCCGTTGTAGCTCCATTACTGGTTACCACGAAACCAAGAAAACCTACGCTTTTCTTAAAAAAACGCGAATTTTCCTTGGAGATTCTCATATTTGCCTCGTACAGGCTCTTTAAGACCCACTCTACATGTTGGACATGATAACTTTCGTCTTTTGAGAAGACGATGACATCGTCAACGTAGACATAGCAAGATTTGCCAATTTGCTCACGCATTACGTCGTCAACAGTTCTTTGGAAGATGCTGGCCGCTTTCTTCAACCCAAAGGGAAGTCGACAAAATTCGTACTTCCCCCCGTTAACTGCAAAGGCTCTTTTTTCACGGTCACGCTCTGCTAGCGTGATCTGGTGATAGCCGGATTTTAGGTCCAATGTCGAAAAGTATTTAGCTTTGCCAAAATTCCCCAAAACCATTGGAATGTTAGGCATAAGGTATCTGTCTGCGATGGTTTTCTCGTTAAGTATGCGAAAATCCATTACTAGGCGCATATTCTTGTTGCCAAACTCGTCCGTCCCCTTCTTGTCCACCACCCAAAGTGGGGTTGTTGTAGGGGGAGACAGATTTTTGATGATACCGTTCTTCAGAAGGCTTTGAATCTCTTTATTAATGAATTCCGCTGCTCCCATGGGGTAATGGTACAGTCGGACATACATTGGTTGTTCATCAGTGGTCCTGATGGTTGCCACCACTGATGTGTTATAGGGAAGTGTTTCTTCCGGATCTGCGAAGGCCTTATGTTTGCTTTTTAGCATCTTTAGGAATGCATCTTTTACAGCATCGGGCGCGTCGGCGCAGTCAACATTGGTAAAGTTAACATCCGCGCACCTGTGGAATTCGATTTGTTCAGTTTCTGCGCCCCATTTGAGTTAGCCAGAAGAAAGATAAAGTGGAACTCCTGCTTGTGTCGAGGCCCACAATTCCATCAAATGTGGACAGGTTTGGGAGTAAGAAAAATGTGGCAGTTTTGCCGAATAGAGATATAAGGCACTTATGAGTGATCTTCGTGGTGCCGTGTATAGAATGGGTAGAGAAGGGAGAACTTATTGGGCACACACCTTTTAGATTTTTATGTGGTCTGATATAATTCTTAGAGGCGACCGTGTCGATGAGAAACCTCATCTGGATCCCTGCTACTCTTCTACTGATGTAGGGCAGCAGGGAGCTTCCCCTAAAAAATTGAGAGTGTCTGAGTCATAACCGCTACCATTGTCGTTGGCCATTTGCTGTTCTGCTGCTGCTGCAGAGCTAGCATACGAACCTGAATCTTGATCCGGCTCCTGAGCTGTGTGATTGACTCTCTGCCTCCTCTGTCCGCTTAAACACCCAGACGTGGCCGTTCTTTTGTAGGCTTGAGGAGCGCTAGAGTTAACGTAGGCTGGTGCTTGTGATGGTTGTAGAATTTTAGACACAGACGGATCGACGTCCATTGGTTCCTGTGACCCGCCACCTTTGTTCCACCTGCCACTCTGTTGCTCAAATTGACTTTGTTGCTGTTTCTGTTGTTTAGTGAAGTGAGGATTTTTGGAACCGCTGGGTTGCGGATCCCCCTGCTGTTGACCCCTATCTTGCTGACGGACCTGCGGCCTCGGGGTCAGTTTTCGTTCGCTATCTTCTTGTCCTTTAGTGAAGCTAGCGGCAAAGACGTACCTCTCATGGTTTGCCTCTACCTCTTGCGCTAGTGCTAGGGCCGACGGTAAGTCCTTAGGCTTTGCCGCGAACAGGACATCCGTCAGGCTACGCTTTAGGCCTGAGACAAAAACACGCAACCCATCATCTCTAAACTTTGTACAGAGCCCTTGGCCATGCTTGGTTCATAAGACAGGTTGACCTTATTGGTGAGATGAGTTAGCTTTTTCTCAACCTCGTCATAGTATTGTAAAATTGTTAACGAGCCCTGTCTTAGGGTGCTCATATCTTGCTTTATGACGTGAATGCCTCTCTTATCCCTGTATGTGAAATCGAGACGGTTTATTATGGCATCAAAATTCATTACTGTGCCAAACTGACCCAAAACGCCGTCAGCTGCCCCTCTAATTTTGCTCTTTATAATAATGACCGCCTGGTAGTGGCGTGAGCTGCCGTCGTATGGCTTGTAAATTTTATATGCCGCTATCGCAGCTTGTCTCCAAGAGGCGTACGTCTCTGGCACCCCCGTAAATTCTGGTGAGCATTTAACGGCGTCCAATGGTTCATTACATTGGACGTCGTTTCTAATTTCCACCGGCTCAAATGCCTGGACCGGCGGTGTTTCTATACTACTGGTAGATATTCTGCCTACCAATTCTTGTATCTGAGCGTCTAAGGAAGCCCTCATCTCTGCATCTCTTTGCCTCAATATTGCGCACTGTGCTTCTAAGGCGGAGGCCACTGTGGCCTGCACCAAGGCCCTAAGCTGCTTAGGCTCCATTCCTATTTTACACCTGTTGTCAGCGGTTTTTTGCGGGAGGTGGTGGAGTCGTCTGACTCAGATCCCCTCGCAGAGCTGTCTCTGTACCTGAGAAACGAGCTGTTCATGCACTATACTGTCAACAATAATAACAACACAATTTCAAGGGCAAATCAACAACAATAAATTAAATGAATGCTGAATTATGAGAGTTTATTGAAAATTGCTGATGGATGCAAAGTTGTGTTACTCAAAGTTAGTTTCAAATTATATTTTTTTACGATTTTATTTTAAATAAATCACGCAAATTGAAAAAAGTTTGTGCCAAATGTTGGCCCACTTACATTTTATTTGATCCTAGAAAGGTTGTATGTTCTACGTATAAAACTACTGATTCCCAGCTGCAGTCGCGAATGCTTTTTTTTTATCCCTCGCTGAAGTCTGTGGTGTTGGTTTACGTCGCTGCCCAAGCCCGCTGGTTTGGTGACAAGTCACTGGCCGAAAAGCTCCAGTGGCTTCGGTGTATCAAATGGTTTTTATTGTGCTTGTGCCGCTGACGTAAGTTGATGTAGGTCAGGCACAGCTTTTATTTTTTGAACTGGTAGGTTAGTTCTTTACACTGCACAGCACACAAAATAATTATGGAACAAAATGGTCCGAAAAAGTTGGGCGCCAATTAGGATTTAAATAATAGGTCCTCGCGGATTATTTTGATAGAACTTTATTTTGATAATGATTTATAAAACACTAGGCCGACCCGCCGTAGTGAGTGAGTTAAATTATACACGAGGTCGCTGGGCCGATGTGCCGCAGTGAAAGTCGAACTTAAAACTAAATTTACAAAAGTTTGATCAAAAATACCTAAGCTATTGTGTGCTTTCACAACGGCCGCTAGAATGCTTAGCTTGCGCCTCGTGCACTGCCGTCGTGCAAGAACATCCGGCCCAGAGCTATGTCAGCATCTGCGGCTGGTGTTATGTTGCATTTTGCTGACCCCTGTTAGCTCGTACGAACATCCGGCTCAGTGCTATATCAGCATCTGGAGCTGGTGTCGTTGTATATATATATATATATATATATATATATATATATATATATATATAGTGACATATCCATAGTCGCACCCACCCTTTAACATAACTTAGCACATAAGCATAAGCACAATTATAAACATTTCTAATATTGTAAACAAAGAGCCTGGTGATAACATCGACATTGGTCAAGATCAAACTGTCCCCCTTTGGTAGACATAAACAATTCACCCTAAATATCACGCCACTGTCAATGTTCCCATCAGAGTACTATCCCACGCATAATTGCTGACGCAGCTCAAACTTCACTCAATTTTGACTCAAACTCTCTCAAAGCGAAGTTTGCTAAGCGACCGCAACAGTTAGATAAATCAGTTCATATTCGGGAAGCAAATCTGAATGTACTCAACAAAAGTAGCCGCTAAGTGAAAATAATAAATTGAAATATATTTTTTTATAGTAACCTAACGTGTAAAACTTAATTGGCGCAGCCGGTAGGATACGTCGGGAAAAAGTAAAGATCGCTAAAGGTTAATTAATTCCCAGATCTAACGCACAATCGCGACCGAAAGTGTTGTCGGAGTGTAATAAACATTTTCTCGAATACGTATCCGCACAAGATCCTTCGGGTCACTAGTAGCTTAATAATATTGACCCTTTGGGCAATAAAGATACTACAGTTAATAACGACTGGCTTTGCATATCGTTTGATCCCTGCAATACGTTATTACTAAGTCTTTTTAAGACACACACGCAAAAAAAAAAAACATTTAAACCATAATCCATCACAAACTTTAACCTAAAATAAAAGTGCAAAATCAAAGAACAATAAAGTTCAAACCTACGAACTCAAAACTATTCAAAAACAAAGATTATCATCTAACGAAAAAAAGTGTATTATACCAAGATGACCATGGAATTATCAGAACAACACCTCAACCAGGCCCTTTCACAACTTAGATAGGTGCCAAGCTTTGACGGATCAACGGATCAACTAAACGCCTTCATTAAAAGGTTAGATTACATCCTACACCTGTATCCAACCCGATATGTTAGACAACACAGCATCTTATACGGAGCCATCGAATTGCAAGTCACAAGAGATGCTCAGAGGATTTCACAAAGGACAGCAGCCAACACTTGGCAGGAGCTGAGAAACGCATTGATTGAAGAATACAAAGTGCAGACACCATTTGAAGAACTCCTTCGACGCTTATACAACACGAATTACCAAGGAAACGTCGCTAAGTTCATCGAGGAGCTCGAAAATAAATCTTTTGTTATATTAAATAAGTAAGCACTAGAAAATATACCTAGCAATACAACCCTTTTTACAAATGTTATGAATAACACAATCAAAGATGTTATTACAAAAAAATTACCAGATAGGCTTTTCATGATGTTAGCCAGTTACGACATTACGTCGACACAAAAACTAAAGCAAGTAGCTCAAAGAGAGGGATTATATGAAAATTACTGAAAAACCTAAAAATAATAATGTTCAGGGAAATCAAAATAACAATCGTAGGAACATGGGAAATTATCAGCAAAATGCTAACCCAACCACCATTTCAAGTGGTTATTCCAACACGAATCAGAGTTATCACGCACAAAATAAACAGCACAATAAGTCCGAAGACAATCAGAAAGCTCACCACGAGTTCCAACAGAAATTAAGTCAAGGTAGATACCAAAATCCCTTAAACTATCAAAATCAGTCCCATTCACGCTTGAATGCACCAAACCCTCCGACTAAACGTCAAAGAGATAGTAACAGTGGGCAGATGAAAATGGATACATCCGAAAATTTTCATCAGCAAGCCTCGGAACAAACAGAAGAAATCCATTCATAAAATTGATTATGAATGACGAAGTTCTAAAATGTGTCATCGACACAGGTTCAACCATAAATCTAATGAAAACAAACCGCTTAAATTTTCCAGTTTACAACGAAACATTAAAGGTTCACACCATAAATGGTGTTATTGAATTAAAACAAAGTATACGATTAGGAGCAAGCAAAATTTGTCCGAGCAAACAAAAATTCTATATTCACGACTTCTCAGAGCATTATGATGTTCTGATTGGAAGAGAATACCTTGAAGCATGTCAAGCAAAAATAGACTATGCACAAGGATCCGTAACCTTAGGAGGTTTTAACTTTTGTTTTAGATATAACGACGAAGAGGTCGAAGAGGACATGACCGCACAAGAGTGCCTTGATCCACCCTCAACAGAGAACAGCCAATTTAACTTCGCTATTAATAATGAATTAATAGAAAACAATTAGTTTAGGCTAGAGCACCTAAGCTCAGAAGAAAAAGAAAAAATTAAAAATGTTTTACATGAATTTCGTGATATCCAGTACCATGAAGGTGACAATTTGACTTTCACTAGTACAATTAAACACAAAATTCTAACAAAACATGAGGACCCAATTTACAAGCGTCCATACAAATATCCTCAAATATACGATGAGGAAGTAAATAAACAAATAAGCGATATGATAAAACAAAATATCATACGTAAATCCAAATCCCCTTACTGCTCACCAGTAATAATCGTTCCAAAGAAAAACGATGCATCTGGAAAGCAAAAGTTCCGGTTAGTCATAGATTACCGCAATCTCAATGTATTAACTATTAATGATAAATACCCTATCCCGATCATGGATGAAATATTAGACAAACTTGGAAAATGTCAATATTTCACAACCATTGATCTAGCCAAAGGCTTCCACCAAATCCAAATGGATCCTGGTTCAATACCCAAGACTAAACATGGCCATTACGAGTACACTCGCATGCCATTTGGTCTTAAGAATGCACCTGCAACGTTCCAACGTTGTATGAACAATCTCTTAGAAGATTTAATTTTTAAGGATTGTCTGGTCTACTTAGACGACATTATTATTTTTTCCACTTCATTAGAGGAACACATTTTGTCGCTACAAAAGGTATTTAAGAAGCTAAGAGAAGCTAACTTAAAACTACAGTTGGATAAATGCGAGTTTATGAGAAAAGAAACTGAATTTCTCGGTCACATCATCACAACTGAGGGTATAAAAACAAATCCCAACAAGATACAAGCAATTGTCAAATTCCCAATTCCAAAAACCCCAAAAGAATTTAAATCATTTCTAGGATTATGTGGTTTCTATAGGAAATTTATACCAAATTTCGCTAATATAGTAAAACCATTAACACTTAAATTAAAAAAGGGAGCAAAAATCAATATAAAAGACAGAGACTACGAACTAGCGTTTGAAAAGCTAAAAGTACTCATAACATCCGACCCAATTTTAATATACCCTAACTTCGAAAAACCATTTTCATTAACTACAGACGCGAGTAATATGGCAATAGGGGCCGTCCTTTCGCAAGAGCATAAGCCTATATGCTATGCAAGTAGAACTCTCAACGAGCATGAGTTAAATTATTCAACGATTGAAAAAGAATCGTTTGGGCCACTAAATACTTTAGGTCCTATCTCTTTGGTCGACAATTTCAAATCCTTAGTGATCACAGATCACTCGTCTGGTTAAATAACATGAAAGAACCTAACATGAAATTACAAAGATGGAAAATCAAGCTAAATGAGTTTGATTTCCAAATTAAATACGTCCCAGGAAAAGAAAATTAGGAATTCAATTAAGCGAAAACTTCTTAGGCGAAGATACAATTAGCACAAGAGCAAGAAGACAACAGTAACCATTTACAAATCACAGAAAGACCACTTAATTATTATAATCGACAAATAGAATTTGAAAAAGGAACCGAGAACGAAACAAAAGTAACGAATTACTTTCACAAAACCAACATAAAAATTACGTACAAAGACATGACTAATACGCATGCCAAAGAATTAATAAAATACTTATGCACAAAGAAAAGTGTGCTATATTTCCACAACGAAGCAGATTTTCCAATTTTTCAAGAAGCCTACTTAGAAATAATAAGTCCGAATAATTCAACAAAGGCAATGAAAACTAGTACAAAATTAATAGACCTTCAAACATACGCAGAATTCAAAGAATTAATATTAAAAAAGCACAAAGAATTATTACATCCAGGAATTGAAAAAACTATTAATTGGTTCAAAGAAACCCACTATTTCCCAGATTATCAAAATTTAATTCAAAATCTAATAAATGAATGTGAGATTTGCAACATCGCAAAAACAGAACACAGAGATACAAAATTAACTTTCGAAATAACTCCGGAAATCGCTAATATCCGAGAAAAATATGTAATGGATTTTTACATAGTAGGAGATAAACAATTTTTATCTTGCATTGATATCTATTCAAAATTTGCATCATTAATAGAAATAAAAAGTAGAGACTGGCTAGAAACCAAACGAGCTATATTACAAGTGTTCAACCAAATGGGTAAACCCATCGAAATAAAGGCAGACAAAGACTCAGCTTTTATGTGCACAGCTTTACAATTATGGCTAAAATCAGAAGCAGTAAATATTAATATAACCACTAGTAAAAATGGTATATCCGACGTAGAACGATTTCATAAGACAGTTAACGAAAAACTAAGAATCATTAACAGCGACTCAGACGTCGAAAATAAACTTACAAAATTTGAAACTATACTCTACACGTACAATCATAAAACAAAGCACAAAACGACTAACAGAACACCAGCGGACATATTCATATACGCAGGTACACCAGAGTATGACACTCAAGCTAATAAAGAAAAACTAATAAATAACCTCAACAAAAAACGAACAAATTATGAAATTGACACTAGATAGACCCGTTCAAGAAAACAGGAGAACTAAGACAAATCGACGACAAACATTTTGAGGAAACTAACAGAGGCAGGAAAATAACACATTACAAAACCAAATTCAAAAAGAAAAAGAAGACTAATCAAAGCAAATATAACAATTACAGGTCAACAACAGACAGCGATCAAAACATACAAGCACCAGCTTAAACTAATTATTATAATATTACTATCAATAACTGTAAACCATATAAATGCACAGAGTATTGAAATTAATCCTATCAAAGCCCATAACGGATATCTCATATTTAAAACAGGAACCATAGACATTCCGACAGATTACGAATTCCACTGTTTAACGGTTAATATAACAAAAACCGAAGAAACTTTTAACAATTTAATTGAACAAAGTAAAGAATTCAATAACCTTATACAAATCGAATACCTAGTAGAAAAATTAAACAGAGAAATAAACGGCTTAAAAATAGCCAAACGCAGCAAAAGAGGTTTAGTTAACATAATAGGAGCAGTATATAAATACTTATTTGGAACATTAGATCAAGAAGACAAAACAGAAATTGAACAAAAAATAAGCAACTTAGCAGAAAACAGCGTTCAGGTTAACGAATTAAATTACATAATAGAAGCTATAAACAAAGGAATAGAAATCATGAACGAACTAGATCAAGAGAAACAAAAAGGAAAGAAATTAGATATCCTTATATTTAACTTACAACACTTTACAGAATATATAGAAGACATTGAGATGGGAATGCAGCTCACAAGATTAGGAATTTTTAACCCAAAATTACTAAAACATGACTATTTGTTGCATGTTAATTCTGAGAAATTGTTGAATACAAAAACTTCCACTTGGTTTAAATCAGATACAAACGAAATACTGATAATATCCCATATTCCTCGAGAAATAATAAAAAGCCCGGTATTCGAAATAATTCCATACCCGGATGAAAATAATAATATTTTGACAGAAATAGCTCATGAAAAATATTTTACCCAAGATAAAAAAGTTTATAGCAGAGAAACAAAAAAATTAATTAATAATGAATGTTTAACAGGAATTTTAAACCAAATAACATCAGAATGTAGTTATACTAAAATTTTGCAAAATTTTCAAATCAACTACATAGAACCAAATATAATTTTAACTTGGAATTTACCAAAAACTATATTGAATCATAATTGTATAAATAACGAAATAACAATAGAAGGAAACAATATAATAAAAATCTTTAATTGTTCACTGCAAATTAATGAAATTTCAATTTCAAACAATATGTTAGATTATACTTAAAGCATTTACGTAAGCAATGATGTTATAAAATTAGAACCACTTTCGTTTGTACAAACGAAACAAATTATAAATGCACATACAAAATTTAACAATGTATTCCAGATAATTACAATAACCATATTTGTAATCATATTAATAAGTTTAACACTGTATTTGACATATAAGTTCAAAAGCATACCTAAGAAATTAATTATAAAATATAAAAAACCCAAAGTAGAAGAAACACCTACAATAATAGGAGATATACCAATTGTAAAAGAAGAAAATGTTACACTATATCCAAACTTAAACACCTGAGGACAGGCACTTTTCTAATGGTTGGGGGAGTGACATATCCATAGTCGCACCCACCCTTTAACATAACTTAGCACATAAGCATAAGCACAATTATAAACATTTCTAATATTGTAAACAAAGAGCCTGGTGATAACATCGACATTGGTCAAGATCAAACTGTCCCCCTTTGGTAGACATAAACAATTCACCCTAAATATCACGCCACTGTCAATGTTCCCATCAGAGTACTATCCCACGCATAATTGCTGACGCAGCTCAAACTTCACTCAATTTTGACTCAAACTCTCTCAAAGCGAAGTTTGCTAAGCGACCGCAACAGTTAGATAAATCAGTTCATATTCGGGAAGCAAATCTGAATGTACTCAACAAAAGTAGCCGCTAAGTGAAAATAATAAATTGAAATATATTTTTTTATAGTAACCTAACGTGTAAAACTTAATTATATATATATATATATATGCAGAATACCTCTTATGACAAACATAACGCCTTCAGTTGGAAACACATATGCATACACGCATTTATTTAAACGGGTACTTGCTCCCCATTGGTGCAATAATTACATGTGTGTATATCCCTGAACACGCGGTCGAATTGTCTATACCTCCAGTAGACTACGTGAACTGGTTCCTACCTCAAACGAAGGTCGCTTTCAGGTCTCCATTCGCTTCGCACTTTGCAGCTAGCATTGCGCATATCTCGATCGGTTTCTGTTTCTCCACTTCTATACACTCTTGCATGATGCACTCTTGGCGCAGCTCATACCCGGTGAGTACGTTTAATGCATACGCGTCCTTCGCCATGCTCTTCTTCAAGACCTGCCTTGCAAGTCTTCACCAGTTCCTGGTCTGTCAGCGGCTTATGGAATTGCGAGGCGAGTTATCGTATGTCATTGATATAATTGTTAATTCTGTCGCCGGCTAGTTGCTTTGTTGCAGCAGCTCCTGTGTAATATCTTGTTCGGTCTGGTTGTCCCTAAATCAGCCCAAAAGTGAAAATTAACCGATTAGTGGCTACTAATTGGAAAAAATATTTTTTTAAGTGGGAGGCTGAAGACTTCCGATTTATTTGAATCCAAGATTAGAACTAAAGTACAATTGTGAACATATGCTGCAAGTTAGCTATGGTTATGATAAAGCTTATTCTCTTAAAGCTCAAAAGCTCGCAGTGATCTTATGCTGCAAACCAGCTGTGTTTATGTTAGAGCTTCTTTCCTTAAAGTTTAAAAGCTCGCGGGGGTGGCTTGCGTAAGCTAGACGCTTTGAGTCATGTTTACGTTAGAAATTGCGCTCTAGAGACTGGGTCTTAAGTTTACGTTATGAATTGCGCATGAGAATATGAATCTTTATGTTAAGTGGTTGCGCTGTTATGTTTATGTTAGAGACGGGAAACTGGATATTTATGTTAGCAGAGCTGCAGCTGTGCGTTAAGTGGACGTAGTGATTGAAACGGGTCTAATAGGTCTAAAAGGGCTAAGTAATTGGGATAGCGACTTATACTGAAATGTTGTTTATGATTGCAATAAGAATTGCTTTGCGGGCAGGGTGATAACTCCTCCCTTTCTTAAAAAGAATCGTCCCCGATTCTTAATGATTTCTTTTTAAAGATTCAATTTGTTCGTTTAATTGGTTTAATATGTCAAGCTCTGTTTCTGTAGTTTGAGTGTTATGGTACTTTTGATTACTTGACGATTTTAATTTCAGTATTTTGAGGGGATTTAGATTTATTAAAGGGCAGCGTTTAAGAAGCTTTACCAAAGTAAAAACAAAAATAATATAATAAAAAGGCTATTTTTGAATGATCACTTTCTAATTTTATAACAATTTTTGATAGTATATTTGTATTTTCTAATTGAAGTTCAGTATTATTAGTAACTTGATATTCACAAACTAAGTAGTTTGTGAATATATTGTGTTTTACATAATTAAGAATTTTTTCTTTTACATTGGTGTAGGTAACATTGTTTATGGTTACAATGGTTTTAAATGGTTTCGTTAATACAGTTTGTGCCTGATACTAAAATAGCGCCGTCTGTTATAAATTCTATTGGTTTATTTTTTTCGGATAATTTGATACAACTTTTAAATTTTTTATTAAGGAGATTTACAAAATAGTTTGGTTCAAAATTAATGTGGGCAAAACTATTATAAATTTCTCTTTTAAAGTTATCAATGAGGTAAAACGTGTTATTACATTTAGCAATTTTGTCGTTAACGAAAAATTGTCCATCTGTTTGGGATATGGCTTTAGCATGGTATAACTTACAATTGTAATTAATTGTAGGGTATTTTATAAAAACTATTATTAAACCTTGGTATGAAACGATCGAAAAAGAGGAAATGTCTAAAAGATCGATTAGAATGATATTGAGTGTTTCGTGATTAAATATATTTATCATGTCTTGTTTATTTAAGATTTTTGGATTCAATATTGCGGCTTTGGCAAATGTGATAGTATCCAGCAGATTTTGTAGGTCAAGTGATAACAACTTAAGTCGATATTTTTTCATAAATAATTCCTGATTAAATTTAATGTCTCTTAAAAGACTTGTGATTTTAGTGACTTTTTTGAAAATTGCAGAATTGATTTGATTTTGCATATTATTGTTTTGAACAAGTTCATTGATTTTAGTTTGAATAGTTATCATGTCATCATGGTCTGGTGTTCCTGTGATCCATTTAAAAATTGTGCCTAGTTCATTGATACTACGTTTGGCAATTTTGTGAGATGTAAGTTCAGAAAGGAGTGTTTTGATTAAATTCAATTCCAAGGTTACTTCCCAATCAATTGTATTGTTTTTGTTTTTAAAAAAACTTAATACTTTTTCAAAAATATCGTTATAAAAACTTTAATTAGTAACGTGAAAAACTTCTCCGTATGCTTTGTATAAAAAAAGATTATCTGTATCCTCAAGTAGGACATAGTCATCATTTGAATAATTAATAATGTCTGCACCGCAAAACGGCAGTATAACAGATAAGATACACAAAATGTGTATTCTAAAAATACATTAAAAAAAAAAAACATAAAATAGGTTAGAATTTGATATTGCCTTTGTAAATAATACGATCCCTATTGTTTATTTTGACTTTATTTCCTGTCTTTTTTAACTACCTGTTTTTTAAATCTAGGTTGTAGTTTGTTTCGTTCGCCATGTTTTTTTTTTTCATAAATTATTTCACCTACTTGGTAATTTTTTGGTGACCGCTTTTTGTTATGGAACTCTACTACTCTTTTCTATTTTGTTAAATAATATGTCACATGGTTTTTGTTGAGTTGTCGATTGAATTGTGTTTTTATACTCTTAAACTGCTCGGTATACGACTTCGGAATGATCCATTATATTGTATGCTTCTTGAATACAACGAGAAATTTCGATAATTACTGAATGAACTCTTTCTACCTGACCGTTGCTTAAACTGTGTCTGGGGTCTGCATGATAAATCGCTATACCTGAACGAGACACTGACGATTTGAATTGTGTCGAGGAAAACGTAGGTTCGTTGTCCATCATTATGGATTAAGCGAAAGGAAAAGATTGGAAAAGTTCCAACACTTTGTTTACCATATCTGATTTGTCATTGATTTTCTTAATCATTAAAAATTTAGAATATGCGTCTAGGCTTGACAAGAATGTTAATTTTTGAGCATAAAAAATGTTAATATGTAATTGTTCACCGTCTCTCTCCGGAATAGGGGCTTTAGAAATAGAAATTTGCTTAGGGTTTCTGTTATATTGATTTTTTATTACAAATTTCGCAGTAGCGTATGTGTTGCTTAACGGTTTTATATAGTGTTGGCCAATAATAGTATTTGAGAATTTGCTTAAGATTTTCGTCCAAATCTCTATGAGCACGAGCATGTGTTTCTTTTATTATAATTTTTTGGTCATTTTTGTTTTCGATGTCTAGGACAAACTTTTTAGTAAGTTTTTAGTTCTTAGTTTTTATACCCTTGCAGAGGGTATTATAATTTTGTCGTGAAATGTGTAACGCATAGAAGGAGACATCTCCGACCCCATAAAGTATATATATTCTTAATCAGCATCAACAGCCGAGTCGATATAGCCATGTCCGTCTGTCCGTCTGTCTGTTTCTATGCGAACTAGTCCCTCAGTGTTAAAGCTATCTTAATGAAACTTTGCAGAACTTCCTCTTTCTGTTGCACGCATATGTGAAAACCAGCTGGATCGGTCCACTTTATCATATAGCTGCCATAGGAACGATCGGTCGAAAATTAAGTTGTATGAAAAAACATTTTGTTTATCAAGATATCTTGACTAAACTCGGCATTTACTATTTTCCCGGTACTTCTTAGATAGGGGCAAAGAACTATGAGCATTATGAAAAGGTTGGGTCTGCAAGGGTATTAGATCTTTGGCGTGCCGAAGATAGCCCTTCTTTCTCGTTAGTTTTTGTTTTGGATTTCGTACAAATCTTCAAGACTGGAATGAACTCCTGTAGTCAGGTTTGGTTGAAGAAATTCTTTAAGTATGCTTATTAAATTGTGTACTGTGTCGTATTCTATAATATGTCTTGTTTTGTTGAAAACTTCATATTTTTCATGAATTGTTATGTTGTTTTTAGAAACAAGTAATTGTTGTTTAAATTGGTTCAGTGGTTTGTGTGTTGCTTCAATTACGCTCTTATAACTACTGTCGGCTTAATGGATAGTTTCATTATCGGACGACGGTTCTTCTTCGGACACGAGATTACTTTCATTGGAAATATGATTGACCATTACCCTTGATAACGCGTCAGCGACGACATTGGTAGATCCTGGTTTGTAAAATATTTTAGGGGAAAATTCTTCTATGAAAGTATGCCATCTTTTCATTTTTGGGTTAGGGTCTCGTGCAGAAACCGCAAAAGAAAGTGGTTGATGGTCTGTTTGGATTTCTAAATTTGTAACAACATACAGGTAGTTCCTAAGGTTTTTTAATGCCCATACAATGGCGTATAGTTCCCTTTCATTTGTAGCGTAATTTTTTTCTGTTTTATTTAAGGTTTTTGAAACAAAGGTGATTGGTTTGTTTTTCTGTGAAAGGACGGCGCCTATGGCGATGTCGGAAGCGTCTGTGGTGAGGACGAACTTTTTTGTATAATCTGGCAGAGTTAGTTCGATATTTGCAATCAAGTGTTATTTTAAGTTTTCAAACGCAGAGATTGCTTCTTCGTCTAGAGATATTTCTGTTTTTTTGGACATATGTTATGAAACCATACCGTTATGTCCCTGTAACAATTTAGTGAGTGGTTTTGCGTAGTTTTTTTACAAACTTTCTGTAGTAGCCTGTTAAGCTAAGAAAACCTCGTAATTCCCTTAAATTATTAGGAGGAGGGTATTTCATGATTGTATTCTATTTTTTTCGGATCAGTTTTATTGATATTGTATGATACTATATAGTAGTAAAAACTCTATTTCTTTTCTAAAGAATTTTGATTTTTCCAAGGATATTTTCATGTTTGCTTTGAATAGAATTTATGTCGTCCATATAAATGTGACAAGTTTTTCCGATTTTTTCACGAAATATTTTGTCCATTGCTCTCTTAAAGATTCTTGGCGCGTTCGCAAGCCCAAATGGCAAACGAAGAAATTCATATTTTCCATTGTTAATGGAAAAAGCTGTTTATTCGATGTCTTCTTCTTTCATTAGAATCTGATGAAATCCCGATTCTAAGTCAATTGTCGAAAACATTTTAGCTTTGCCTAGGTTGGATGGAATGACTGAAGGATCAGGCATTGGATACCTATCGGGGATTGTATCGTTATTCAGTTTCCTGAAATCTATTACCAATTGATTCTAAGGCGTTCCATCTTCATTAAAACCTTTTTTCCCTACTACCCATACTGGGGCATTATAAGGACATCTGCTGGGCCTTATTATATTTTCATTTAACATCCTGTTTATTGGCTGACTAACAAAATTGTTAGCTGAATGAGGATAAGGATATTGTTTACTGTAAATTGCATTTTCGTTTAATGTTTTTATCTCTCCTCTAATATCTGTTCTAAAAGGGAGGCAGGTTTGAATCTGAGGATGCTTCTATTTGTTGAACGATTTGTTGCTCAAGGATATTCAAATTATCCATTTCAGTAATGGAATGATTTATTTTGCATAAAGAAGAACTTGTTGTAGAGGATACCGACATCTTTCGAAGTCTGCTCTTTTTGAGTTTTAATTTCTTTAGCTTTCCTTCATTAAGAATATCGTCAACTTTAGTTTTTTCGATACGTGGGCTATCTACGTCACTCAAATACGATGATTCTGTATCGGATACATTAAATAAAGAAAATAATTTACATTTCCCACTTTGGTAGTTCAAATACGAAGATCTGCGTCTAGATTATTAATTTCATAAAATCTGTGGTGTTTGCCAAATATGTTTATGTTATGAAAATGAGTTATGATACTGTAGCCATTTACAGTCTTAATTCTTTTTTTTTATAACTAATTCTTCTGCGTTATCGTATATACCCTCTTTTATATAACAAGCGGTGTCACCGGTGTCAATTAATATTTTTAAAATTGTATTTATTTTTTTGTCTATTCTGTAAATGTAGGGGAGTTCTCCCCCTCTTCTTCTAAAAAATGGTCTTCCTCGAGGTTATTGATACGCCTGAGTTTTTTAGGTTGCTGAACCGAAGCGGGAGAGTATTCCCGTTTCTTTGGTTGAGCCGAATTTCGATTTTGGGGATACGGATAAGGTGTATTCTATAGTTGTATGGATTTGTCTACATCCATGGGCTCCGGTGGAGGTTGAAGAGTCTTGCAACCTTGCAAGTATAGCTTCAAAATTAAGAACGGTACCGTGATATGTCAAGGTGTCATTAGCTTTACCTGTTATTTTATTTCTTAATATTGTTAAAGCACCTACGTACTTTCTACTTCCTTCTTTATACATTCGCATGGCACAGCAAGCGGCTTCGCGCCAACTAACATATGCATGAGAATTCTGGTATGGACTTGATAACATCAAAAGATTCATCGCAACGAATAAGGTTTCATTTCAGTAATTCAGTAATCTTATATTCTTGTTCATTATTAGATGAAAGAGTGATTTGTAACTTCAATTCTGCAATTTGCTCTTGAAGCGCTCTGGTCTGGGTTGCAATCAACCGAGCCACCAAATCAGCTGTCAAGTTATTATTGTTAGCCATTTTTAAGTTTTGAAAATCTTCAATTAAACTATCTATATGGTTATCCAGTTTATAACACTTATTATTCTAACAAATGCTTACACAAATTCAAACTCTCATTACTTAAGTAAAGAAAAATTTCTTTTTAAAGTAAATGATGATGGCTCACGTAAAAGGTCTTTCTTTATGTGATAATACATAAGTCGTTCAAGTCTTCCTTCCTTCCTTCCTTCTGGATTTTAGGGTCTTCTTTTATTGGGATCTCAAGTTGACGTGATATTTTTTATTTGGTTAAAAGTTTTTGATTGGTGAAAAAATTTTTGTTGGCGAAAATATTTGTTTCGCTTCTTTTGGAATGTTTTCATTTAACTTGAGTGGGAAAATTTGATTTCACTTTTAGGTCTTGTGAACAATCAATATTTCCAGCTCAGGGTATTTTCACTACTCTTCAAGTTTTCAGAAACAGGGTATTTCCGTTCATCTGAAATTTTTGATGTTTCTTTTAGAGGCACTCGATATTTTCGTTCTTAGAAAATTTTTAATGCTCCTTTGAGACAATCTTGGACTGGTTAATCGGCACTTTTGGTCACTCGCAAATCACTAAGGATTTTGTTTCTTTTGATTATCCTTTTTTTTGTGTTTATAATCGCGAGCCTCACGTTGGGCGCCAATTAACCGATTAATGGCTACTAATTGAAAAAAAAATATTTTTTTAAGTGGGAGGCTGAAGACTTCCGATTTATTTGAATCCAAGATTAGAACTAAAGTAGAATTGTGAACATATGCTGCAAGTTAGCTATGGTTATGATAAAACTTATTCTCTTAAAGCTCAAAAGCTCGCAGTGATCTTATGCTGAGAATCAGCTGTGTTTATGTTAGAGCTTCTTTCCTTAAAGCTTAAAAGATCGCGGGGTGGCATGCGTAAGCTAGACGCTTTGAGTCATGTTTACGTTTACGCAATTGCGCTCTAGAGACTGGGTCTTTAGTTTACGTTATGAATTGCGCATGAGAATATGAATCTCTATGTTAAGTGGTTGCGCTGTTATGTTTATGTTAGAGCCATGAATCTGGATATTTATGTTAGCAGAGCTGCAGCTGTGCGTTAAATGGACGTAGTGAATGAAACGGGTCTAATAGGTCTGAAAGGGCTAAGTAATTGGGATAGCGACTTATACTGTTGTTTAGGATTGCAATGAGAATTGCCTTGCGGGCTAGGTGATAACTTGCATGTCACTATTGCATCCAGATGTCGACTTTGAAATGCCGCACATGTTTCCAATACCATTCGCGGGCATGACCTACTTCCAATGGCAGTGCCTATGTAGCATCTCCGCGTTGTGCCCTTTCATGGTCTTTCAAGATGACATCCATCCCCGGATTGATACGAGTGGTTTCGGTGGCCCATGAAGACGTACTCTTAGAAATACGGCCATCAGGCATTCATCGTAGCACCTACATAAATTAATCTTATATCACACCCACAATAGACGGTCGCAAACTCTTCACTAACGAGCGAACAAAGCAAGCTGCTATCAAAATCAAAACAGAATGTGGCACAGTTAATAATAAAAAACATCATCAGGTAGTAATAGAAACTTTTCTGTGAATCAGTGTTGACTGTTTTATTTATTTTTAAGGGTCTGCAGCGACTCCAATGAAGCTTTTTTCGCTTTTTAAAGTAATTGGGAAAATTCTTAAAAAATAGAAGTAAATAAAAGTTGAAAATGAACCAAACGCCATTGCGTTTTCCGACATAGTTTATTCCAAGACCAAATAAATTAAAAAAAAGTACGCTTGGGTTCAAACTCGCAATTGACCGCATGACTTACTGTCGACTCTACTCAACAGCCACACCAGGAAAAAAATTCTTTCCCCGGTAGGGCTCGAGCTCGCGACAGACCGCACCACTTGCTATGCCTCTACTCTACAGCCACACCAATAATTAAGTACTTATGATAAGAAAGGAACTAAAAAACATTACAGAAAAAAGTCGCAATAACCATGCTGTTAGAATGCGAAGCAGACGCGCATGAATGTGTGTGTGTACATGTATACAGAAATTCTTAAAGCTGCTGCCCCATTCAATTGCACAGTTGCATATAACCTTGGTTTTCTCTTAACCGATTTTTATGAAATTTCTACAGTATATCTTATTGTACCATAGAATATTTGTAAATAATGAAAAAGTTAATTGCATTTAAATTGTGGCTTAAATTGGTTGACAATAAAAGTTGGGTTATTAACTTGATTTATAGCTGTTGGATGGTAGCGGGGAGGTGGCGATAGGTATAAAATGAAAGATACTTGACAGATATTTAATATTCTAGAAGCAACATATCATGTTTGCTGGCTCTAGCTCTTATTATTTACCCAATTTGCTCAAAAAGCAGGAAGTCGATATCGATTTGTATCGATTGCTTGGAAACGGAGTAAGTTATCGACTATCGGAAACAAACTCGATCTGCGCAGGCACTAGGAGCACCTACATCTAAAATTTCGTACATACGAACGGACGGACGGATAGATAGACAGACGTACAGGGCTAGATCGACTCGTCTATTGATGCTGATCAAGAATAAATATACTTTATGGGGTCGGAGATGCTTCCTGCTGCCTGTTACATACATTTGAACTTTGCACAAACACAATATACCCTTATACCCATTTTTAATGGGTTCAGGGTATAAAAAATGCAGCTGTGCAGATGGCCAAACGCGGTAACAATATTTAGATGTATGCGTGTACCGAATTTCGGCACCTCTGATGTTGCTGCCCAATGTACAGCAAAGAAGGTTTGACTTGGTCACTAGTCAACAGCGGACGTGCCGGCCAAAGGGTATGTACTTGCAAAAAAAAAAAAAAGTCCATATATTCGTTTATGACGGTTTTCCCTTATTAATCAATTGCCAAGATAATTGCTTATTGCAAAACGAAATATTGCAAAACGAAATAGTACAAAAAAACGATAATACACAAAGCAATAATACACCAGAAACACGCAGTCGTGCGTCATTAAGACGACGATAAAAGCGATACTCTACTAGACCAGCCGCGGACATTCTATGCCACATCCCACGCCGGAGGACGCTGCCAGATCAACCCAGATATTCACGGACCGGATTTCCAAAACGCGGCCGAGTCAGCCAACTGAGTATGTTCCATTTCGTGCCTCCTCGCCTGAATAAGCGGCAGAGTCAGACGCAGACTCCTCATTGTGCTCCCTGAAAGAGAACAGATTTTTTTTTTAAATTTTTGACTATAGTTGATTTTTTTTATTAAATACATTAAAATACTAACGACTAGTCTAAATTAAGTAAATTTCCGAAAGTGCGAACAGGGAAGGAAAGTGCCCAAAGATTATTATATCTGCCGAGTAAAGAAAGATATTAAAAGTTACGATTTTTGGTTTTAATATATATATATATAAGCGCTTATATTATCTTGCCTGCCTAAATAGCTGTGTAGGGGCGGTAAGGGCGATCATAAGAGGTATTCTGCACTTGAGGTGCGTTACATATATATAAATAATTTAACACATAACACTTAATATAGGATATTTCATAAGTTTATAATCAACCCTCGCTATCGCGTGCTTCATAAGTTAAGGAACAGCCCTCGCAATTGCGACACTGCATACTTTGTATCAACGCGCTATAGCTGCAATGGCCAGCGGCGGTAACCGGACCTTTTGTTTTACTGCAAGAGTTTCCGTTATTGCCTAAGATTTTGCGGAGTCGGCTTGCCGACCAAGGCATTGTGGCGTGATGCGTGTTTTGGCTTAGCTTAAGTGAAATATTCTGTGTATTAAGAAATTATTTTTGAATTCGACTTTCACTGATGCACATCGGCCCAGGGACTTCGCGCTTAAATTAACTCACTCACTACGGCGTATCGGCCTAGTGTTTTATAAATAACCACAATAAAGTCCTATAACGAAAATCCGCGAAGACCTTTTATTTAAATATTAACCTTTTTTAATAAATATTAATCCCAACTAGTGGTCGGACTCCACAACCAACAACAAGTAAAACAGCAGCACAGGAGCTGCAACAACCAACAACAATTAAGACAGCAGCGCGGGAGCTGCAACAACCAACAACAATTAAGACAGCAGCGCGGGAGCTGCGAGTGACCAATTTTATAAAGAACATTTTTTTGTGTTAATTGAATCATGTAAGTGGATATTCTAGCCAAAACTCTTCTTCAAACACAAAAATTTTTAAGTTTATTTTATAAAAAATTAGTTAGTGCTAGCAAAGACAATATAAACACTAAGATGAGTAACGCCCATACATTGGAATGCGACGCAAAATTTCTAGCCTGGCCTTCCATCTGGCCTTTGAGGCTTCGTACGGCATGCCTGCCGACTGGTTGTTCGTTCTCCAAAGACCAGACGAACGAATGTCGAAGTCGCGGCTTGCAGCAAAGTTGGTCGATGCTGCTTTGCGTCGCTTCGTTTTCGAAGTACATTGAGCGAAAAAGTTTAGAACTTACGATCAACGCAATGTGCTTGTGCTTTATCCATGAAATGCATGCTTTATTTAAATGATATATTACCCTAGATATTAACGATTATTTTTACAGGAAAGTTTAAGAACTTATATAATTTTTACACAAGGCGCTTCTTGCGCAATAACTATGTTAAGAAAATAGCACACATAGATTGATTTGACTTTTCTTTTTGGACAGTGTGTGCTCGTGAAAAGTTCGTGTATCAGCCAATAGAATGCGTGCACCTTTCGTTGTATGCGTGAATTATACATGCATAATATCTTTAAAGTATGTATGTATGTGTAGTTATTCACTGCTCTGGCTTTAGCTGGCAAGAAATTAATTTTTTTAGTTTTCTAGCGCAGATCATGACCTATCCCAAATTTGTGTTGATATATGAATGCATTTTGTGTACTGAGGTTGGCTCCGCAGAAAATATGTATTTCTAGTCGATGCAAATATTTACATAATTTCTTTAAATTAAATTCATGTTATTTTACTCTCCAATTAAGAAATAAAAGAGCGCTTTGTTCTTTATAATTCGAACAAAAAATAATAAAATAAAAAAAAATAAAGATTAATTAAATGTATCTTTGAAAACAACTAATTTGCACTTTTATTTCCTTAAGCTATTTTGTATAACTTAAAAATAATAATAATTTAATTAATAATTTCAAACATAGAAAATTACATAAATATTTGCATCGACTTAATAATACAAATTTTTTGTACGGAGCTAACCTCAGTACACAAAATGCATTTATATATCAACAGAAATTTTGGGTAGATCGTAATCTGCTCTAAAAAACTAAGAACATTGTTTCTTTGCCAGCCAGAGACTTTGCCAGAGCAGTGGATAACAACACATTCAAATATGCTGTTATGTATGTATATTCACACGCATACAAACATAATTGCTTGCACGGCCCTCATAGAGCCGAAGCTGAAAGCAAATTTTATTTTTAGCTTTTTCGTTCTCTCGGCTGTGAGAGCGCAATGCTGCATAGTAGCATTCTGTTGTATGGCGTTACTCATCTTAGTGTTTATATTGTCTTTGGTACTAGTGAGTATTTTATATTGCAACAGATCATAAAAAAAAAAAAATTTTTTTTAAATAATAATAGTCAGAACCAAGTTTCTGAAACACGTGAGAGTGCCTGCCTTGAGAATTTTAGTTGAAACAATTTATCATCCAGATCGTTAATAAAATTACTTTGTTACTTTCTATGTGTCTAAAATTGGTTCAGAGCTGCGACGTTATTCGACCCATCTTTTGACGGCCCGTTTTATTTTTCGCGGCTACTGGCCTGCGCATGTCACGGTTCAGCCAATATAGAAAACCTCGCAAGCAGTCTAGGTACTCAGATTCCGACTGTGACATTCGCATCAGAGTCCCGGCTACAAGACTTCTCCCTTCAGTTCCCCCACCATCAGGTAATATGGATCCAGATCAGCTTAGGGAAGTAGTAAAGACGGCTATCAGCAATGGTTTAGCCGAACAGGCCACTGCAAACCAGCAGAGGGAGCAAGCATTAACTCAAAGAATTAATGACTTAGCTGAACAAATAGCAGCAGCAAACGTTGCCGCCCCACAAGTAGTAGCATATGCTCCTATAGGAATTAGAAAAGACATCCGCTGTGACGAGCCGCTAGATGCCGTCAAGTGCTTACCTGAGTTTGCAGGAGTACAGGAATCTTATGTATCTTGGAGGCAGGCAGCATTAGCCGCTTACGAGATCTTCAGACCACATAATGGCAGTTCTCGACATTATCAGGCTGTTATCATCATACGAAGCAAGATTAGGGGCCCCGCAGACGCGGTGCTAGCCTCATTTGGTACTGTATTGAATTTTGATGCGATTATAAATCGCCTAGATTTCACATACAGTGACAAGAGACCAATTCATGTCATTGAACAGGAATTAGGTACCTTGAGGCAAGGTGGCTTGTCCCTGCTTCAATATTAAGACGAGGTAGAGAAGAAACTCACTCTTCTCACTAACAAAGTTAACATGTCATACGAACCAGCTTTAGCAAAGGGCCTATGTGAAAAATTCCGCGACGATGCGTTGCGTGTGTTCATATCAGGTCTCAAGCGCAGTCTTACAGATGTGCTCTTTGCAGCAAAGCCCAGAGATTTGCCTTCAGCGCTAGCTCTCGCGCAAGAAGTCGAGTCAAATCATGAAAGGTACGCATTCGCGGCTAATTTCGCAAGAAGTCTAGAAGACAAAGAGCGCAAGCCGCATGCAAAAGCGCAGGGTCACCAACAGGAGAGGCATTCACAACAAGCCGAAGCACAAGCTAGCGGTACAAAGAATCCGCACTTTAGCAAGCAAAGCAAGGCCCCAGTGCAGACTGACCAACGAAGCAGCAGGCAGCACAATAATAATGGCGCACCGGTGCCCATGGAGGTCGATCCTTCCTTCTCAAGGGTCTTGCAGCCCACTCAGGCCCCTGCTTACGCGAATAGGAAGCACCCCGCATCTGAACACACAAGTGGTCAGAGAAATCAGCAGAGGTTGAATCACGTCACGCAAGACGCGGGAGAGGGGGCAGAGGCGCATGCTGATGCCGCCTCCAGCGCAAAGGCACAAATCAATGACGATGCCTTCAATTTTTTAGGAGCAAATCTCTGCTACCCGTCATCAGACAAGGAGTAGTAGGGACTCACATGCGATTCCTCATAGACACGGGCGCGGCCAAGAATTTCATTTGGCCACATGAAGGGTTGACCGTCCGCTCGGTAGAGTCCCCCTTCAAAATTTATTCCATTCACGGCGAGACACAAATTACACGCAAATGCTTTGTTTCAATGTTTGGGTTAAAGGCAACCTTTTCTATTCTGCCGAACTTGTCATCTTTTGATGGGATTGTAGGCCATGACCGGCTAAAGTAGGCGGCTGCTTCACTTTGTCTAGCTTCAGGACAACTTAAGTGGGGTACGGAGGTCGAACAAATCACCTTCCACACGTGCAAAAATGTAAATTTCACAAATGTAGACTGTGCAGAGGCATCCCCATTAGCTAGAAGTTCTTTTTTGAAAATGCTAAAGACCAGAAAAAAGGCCTTTGCAGACCCAGACGAGGCGTTGCCGTATGACACATCAGTCGTGGCTACCATTAGGACCACAGATGAGCAAACGATCTATGCCAAGCTTTACCCATATCCAATGGGAGCAGCTGATTTCGTTAATAAAGAAATCAAGGATCTGCTAAAAAATGATATAATTCAAAAGTCCGTCTCTCCCTACAATAACCCAATATGTGTAGTCGACAAGAAGGGCACTGATGAAGCAGGCAATAGAAAAATGAGGTTGGTAATGGACTTTTGTAAACTTAACGAAAGAACCGTGCCTGACAAATACCCTATGCCAAATATATCAATGATATTGGGGAATTTGGGGAGAGCCAAATTCTTTACAACATTAGACCACCACCAGATCATACTCGCTGAACGCGACCGTGAAAAAACCTCTTTCTCCACAGAGAACGGGGGGAAATACGAGTTCAAAAGACTCCCCTTTGGATTAAAGAATGCAGCAAGCATCTTCCAAAGAACCATCGACGACATACTGAGAGAGCAGATTGGCAAATCTTGCTATGTTTATTCGATGACGTAATCATCTTTTCAGAAGATGAGGAATCCCATATTAAACACGTGGGTTGGGTCCTAAAAAGCTTACACGAAGCAAATATGAGGGTCTCCGTCGAAAAGTCACGTTTTTTTAGTAGTCACCAGCACTGGCGCCACGACGGATCCTGAAAAGGTCAGGGCAATACAGGAGTATCCAGAACCTAAAACACTGTTCGAGGTCAGATCATTTCTAGGCCTTGCAAGTTATTACAGATGTTTCATTAGGTACTTCGCCGCAATAGCAAGACCCATCTCGAATATCTTGTAGGGTGAAAATGGAACAGTCAGTAAGCATAGGTCCAGAAATATAAATGTTCAATTCTCTGAAGTGCAGGAAAGGGCGTTTCAGAAGTTGCGCGATATTTTGTCATCCGATATTTTGTCATTCGAAGATACCCGGCCACAAAATTCTGGCACTGCAAAAATCGCGTAGTGGACGTGTTTGCGGTTGGAGAAAGAAGGAAAATCCTCACAGCCGAGCATAATAGGGCCCATAGGTCTGCACAGGAAAATATTAAGCAGGTACTCGCGGAGTACTACCTTTCAAAGATGGCGAAAATAGCAAATGAAATAGTACAAAATTTCAAAACATGTGCTAGGGCTAAATATGATAGATACCCCAAAAAACAAGAGCTATGGGGTCAGCATTTCAAATGCACCACCATTGCATAGCATCTCGAATGGACAGGTTGAGCGCTTTCACAGCACTCTGTTAGAACTAGCGAGATGCCTAAAGATCGATAAAGGCATAAGTGACACCGTAGAAGTAATTTTACTGGCTACAACTGAGTACAATAAGTCGATACATTCGGTCATCGACCATAGACCATTCGATGTGGTTCAGGCGCACCCAGATGAGCCACAAGAAAAGATACAAGAAAAGATCAGAAACGCTCAGACGACGCTCAGAGCTAGGGAGAACGCAAATCGGCAGAATAGGGTCTTCGACGTTGGTGACAAAGTCCAACCGACGGCTCGGAAAAAAACTCACACCTTTATGTGATGAGAAGGCCGTGGAAGCAGACCTGGGGATCGAGGTCCTTATTAGAGGGAGGGTGGTCCACAAGGACAACCTAAGGTGACTCCCTTGTTTTTTCACACCTTTTTTTTAGCCACTTGGCATAGTTTTTATAAAACATTTTTGGTGGTGGGCAAACCACTTAAAATAAAAAACAAAAAAGTTGCTAAAAAGCAAGAAAACAACTTCATTTCACAGGTGTGGATCCATATTACTCCTTTCCTTATCAGTGGCTTCGGTACATTTCACCGACTACTCGCCAAGTACATTCCCCTCGTCGACGGCAAAATCTTGGTATGGGAAGAATACGCCTATGTTAGGCACTCGGCAAACCTCTCAGAGTACGTGCGAATGGTGGAAGAAACGGTCAAATTAATTGGAGGCGTTAGGCACACACCATAGAGTCGCCAGGAGTTTCGATTTCCTAGGATCCATAATGAAGGTTGTGCCGGGTACACCCGATGCCGGTGATTTAGAGCAGACTAGGTTCACCGAAACTAATAAATGCCAACAATAGACAAATAGAAATAAACACTAGAGTTCAAGACCAGCTTAACCAGTTAACAATCACTGTCAATAAAATTCTCAAGATAACCAAAAACTCACAAGTTGACACTAGCCATTTATTTGTAACACTACTGACTAGAAACAAAATGCTGATGATGAAGTTGCAAAATGTAATGCTTGCTAATACTCTTACAAAGGCTAACATTGTTAGCCCAAACATTCTGGACCACTCAGATTTGAAATCAATTTGGCTAGAGGAACCCACCAACACTTCCATAGGAGATCTTATGTCCGTTGCGTCCGTAAAAGTTCTTCAATCCATTAACACTATATTTTATAATTAAATTCCCAAAGATTAAAAAAGATTGCAGAAAACTTACGATTTATCCTGTCGTCCACAAGAACTTCATATTGCGATTGTTTGACAACGTCATAACCGAATGCGATGGAGAAACCCACACTCTGCAGAGTTGCGCCGCTTCACCTGGAGCCACATTTTGTCGTCTGGCATCAGAGAGTTCATGTGCCAAAGAGCTCCATGCAGGTGGCACGGCACTCTGCGAGATCCAGTTGAGCAACCTGGAAATAATCATGTAGATGACGGAATCATCATCCTCAACGACGGGTCCGCAAGGATTCAGGTGGACAACGGCACTGAGATCCAGGTACAAGGCAGGCATCTCATCACGTTAGGAGACCGAGTCGCAATTAACGGGACTCTGTTTTACAATCACAACAACGTACGCAATAGAGTCCCGGGTATTGCCAATTCTCCCTTGCTGAACATCACTGCCAGCCAAGATGTCCTCAGCCTCCCTTGCCTTCATCGTTTGAGTGAACGTAATTTGCAGGTGATACAGCAATTTAAGAAAGACGCCGGAACTGATCAAGCTATCGTGTGGCATTCATCATTGGAGCCATATGCTGTGCTTTAATCTGCATTGGCCTCACTCTTTGGCGGATCATCGACGCAAAGAAGTCTGTGAAGCAGTTACGAGAAGTCGTCGCCAGGATTGGGTCGGCCGAGGACAGCCTTATAATTGAAGGGGGAGTAGTTAACACATAACAGTTATCATAAGTTATAATCAACCCTCGCTATATATATATATATATATATATATATATATATAATTAAGTTTTACACGTTAGGTTACTATAAAAAAATATATTTCAATTTATTATTTTCACTTAACGGCTACTTTTGTTGAGTACATTCAGATTTGCTTCCCGAATATGAACTGATTTATCTAACTGTTGCGGTCGCTTAGAAAACTTCGCTTTGAGAAAGTTTGAGTCAAAATTGAGTGAAGTTTGAGCTGCGTCAGCAATTATGCGTGGGATAGTGCTCTGATGGGAACATTGACAGTGGCGTGATATTTAGGGTAAATTGTTTATGTCTACCGAAGGGGGACAGTTTGATCTTGACCAATGTCGATGTTCTCACCAGGCTCTTTGTTTACAATATTAGAAATGTTTATACTTGTGCTTATGCTTATGTGCTAAGTTATGTTAAAGCGTGGGTGCGACTATGGATATGTCACTCCCCCAACCATTAGAAAAGTGCCTGTCCTGAGGTGTTAAAGTTTGGATATAGTGTAACATTTTCTTCTTTTTACAATTGGTGTATTTCCTATTATTGTAGGTGTTTCTTCTACTTTGGGTTTTTTATATTTTATAATTAATTTCTTAGGTATGCTTTTGAACTTATATGTCAAATACAGTGTTAAACTTATTAATATGATTACAATAATGGTTATTGTAATTATCTGGAATACATTGTTTAATTTTGTATGTTCATTTATAATTTGTTTCGTTTGTACAAACGAAAGTGGTTCTAATTTTATAACATCATTGCTTACGTAAATGCTTTGAGTATAATCTAACATATTGTTTGAAATTGAAATTTCATTAATTTCCAGTGAACAATTAAAGATTTTTATTATATTGTTTCCTTCTATTGTTATTTCGTTATTTATACAATTATGATTTAATAGAGTTTTTGGTAAATTCCAAGTTAAAATTTTATTTGGTTCTACGTAGTTGATTTGAAAATTTTGCAAAATTTTAGTATAACTACATTCTGATGTTATTTGGTTTAAAATTCCTGTCAAACATTCATTATTAATTAATTTTTTTGTTTCTTTGCTATAAACTTTTTTGTCTTGGGTAAAATATTTTTCATGAGCTATTTCTCTCAAAATGTTATTATTATCATGCGGGTATGGAATTATTTCGAGTACCGGGCTTTTTATTATTTCTCGAGGAATATGGGATATTATCAGTATTTCGTTTGTATCTGATTTAAACCAAGTGGAAGTTTTTGTATTCAACAATTTCTCAGAATTAACATGCAACAAATTGTCATGTTTTAGTAATTTTGGGTTAAAAATGCCTAATCTTGTGAGCTGCATTCTCATCTCAATGTCTTCTATATATTCTGTAAAGTGTTGTAAGTTAAATATAAGGATATCTAATTTCTTTCCTTTTTGTTTCTCTTGATCTAGTTCGTTCATGATTTCTATTCCTTTGTTTATAGCTTCTATTATGTAATTTAATTCGTTAACCTGAACGCTGTTTTCTGCTAAGTTGCTTATTTTTTGTTCAATTTCTGTTTTGTCTTCTTGATCTAATGTTCCAAATAAGTATTTATATACTGCTCCTATTATGTTAACTAAACCTCTTTTGCTGCGTTTGGCTATTTTTAAGCCGTTTATTTCTCTGTTTAATTTTTCTACTAGGTATTCGATTTGTATAAGGTTATTGAATTCTTTACTTTGTTCAATTAAATTGTTAAAAGTTTCTTCGGTTTTTGTTATATTAACTGTTAAACAGTGGAATTCGAAATCTGTCGGAATGTCTATGGTTCCTGCTTTAAATATGAGATAGCCGTTATGGGCTTTGATAGGATTAATTTCAATACTTTGGGCATTTATATGGTTTACAGTTATTGATAGTAATATTATAATAATTCGTTTAAGCTGGTGCTTGTATGTTTTGATCGCTGTCTGTTGTTGACCTGTAATTGTTATATTTGCTTTGATTAGTCATCTTTTTCTTTTTGAATTTGGTTTTGTAATGTGTTATTTTCCTGCCTCTGTTAGTATCCTCAAAATGTTTGTCGTCGATTTGTCTTAGTTCTCCTGTTTTATTGAACGGGGTTGTCGTCTTTGATTTAACTAATGGTGAATGTTTGTATCAAGTGTCAATTTCATTATTTTTTCGTTTTTTGTTGAGGTTATTTATTAGTTTTTCTTTATTAGCTTGAGTGTCATACTCTGGTGTACCTGCGTATATGAATATGTCCGCTGGTGTTCTGTTAGTCGTTTTGTGCTTTGTTTTATGATTGTACGTGTAGAGTATAATTTCAAATTTTGTAAGTTTATTTTCGACGTCTGAGTCGCTGTTAATGATTCTTAGTTTTTCGTTAACTGTCTTATGAAATCGTTCTACGTCGGATATACCATTTTTACTAGTGGTTATATTAATATTTACTGCTTCTGATTTTAGCCATAATTGTAAAGCTGTGCACATAAAGGCTGAGTCTTTGTCTGCTTTTATTTCGATGGGTTTACCCATCTGGTTGAACACTTGTAATATAGCTCGTTTGGTTTCTAGCCAGTCTCTACTTTTTATTTCTATTAATGATGCAAATTTTGAATAGATATCAATGCAAGATAAAAATTGTTTATCTCCTACTATGTAAAAATCCATTACATATTTTTCTCGGTTGTTAGCGATTTCCGAAGCTATTTCGAAAGTTAATTTTGTATCTCTGTATTCTGTTTTTGCGATGTTGCAAATCTCACATTCATTTATTAGATTTTGAATTAAATTTTGATAATCTGGGAAATAGTGGGTTACTTTGAACCAATTGATAGTTTTTTCTTTGTGCTTTTTTAATATTAGTTCTTTGAATTCTGCGTATGTTTGAAGGTCTATTAATTTTTTACTAGTTTTCATTGCCTTTGTTAATTTATTCGGACTTATTATTTCTAAGTAGGCTTCTTGAAAAATTGGAAAATCTGCTTCGTTATGGAAGTATAGCACACTTTTCTTTGTGCATAAGTATTTTTTTATTAATTCTTTGGCATGCACGTTAGTCATGTCTTTGTACGTAATTTTTATGTTGGTTTTGTGAAAGTAATTCGTAACTTTTGTTTCGTTCTCGGTTCCTTTTTCAAATTCTTTTTGTCGATTATAATAATTAAGAGGTCTTTCTGTGATTTGTAAATGGTTACTGTTGTCTTCTTGCTCTTGTGCTAATTGTATCTTCGCCTAAGAAGTTTTCGCTTAATTGAATTCCTAATTTTCTTTTCCTGGGACGTATTTAATTTGGAAATCAAACTCATTTAGCTTGATTTTCCATCTTTGTAATTTCATGTTAGGTTCTTTCATGTTATTTAACCAGACGAGTGATCTGTGATCACTAAGGATTTGAAATTGTCGACCAAAGAGATAGGACCTAAAGTATTTAGTGGCCCAAACGATTCTTTTTCAATCGTTGAATAATTTAACTCATGCTCGTTGAGAGTTCTACTTGCATAGCATATAGGCTTATGCTCTTGCGAAAGGACGGCCCCTATTGCCATATTACTCGCGTCTGTAGTTAATGAAAATGATTTTTCGAAGTTAGGGTATATTAAAATTGGGTCGGATGTTATGAGTACTTTTAGCTTTTCAAACGCTAGTTCGTAGTCTCTGTCATTTATATTGATTTTTGCTCCCTTCTTTAATTTAAGTGTTAATGGCTTTACTATATTGGCGAAATTTGGTATAAATTTCCTATAGAAACCACATAATCCTAGAAATGATTTAATTTCTTTTGGGGTTTTTGGAATTGGGAATTTGACAATTACTTGTATCTTGTTGGGATTTGGTTTTATACACTCAGTTGTGATGATGTGACCGAGAAATTCAGTTTCTTTTCTCATAAACTCGCATTTATCCAACTGTAGTTTTAAGTTAGCTTCTCTAAGCATCTTAAATACCTTTTGTAGCGACAAAATGTGTTCCTCCAATGAAGTGGAAAAAATAGTAATGTCGTCTAAGTAGACCAGACAATCCTTAAAAATTAAATCTTCTATGAGATTGTTCATACAACGTTGGACGTTGCAGGTGCATTCTTAAGACCAAATGGCATGCGAGTGTACTCGTAATGGCCATGTTTAGTCGAAAATGCGGTCTTGGGTATTGAACCAGGTTCCATTTGGATTTAGTGGAAGCCTTTGGCTAGATCAATGGTTGTGAAATATTGACATTTTCCAAGTTTGTCTAATATTTCATCCATGATCGGGATAGGGTATTTATCATTAATAGTTAATACATTGAGATTGCGGTAATCTATGACTAACCGGAACTTTTGCTTTCCAGATGCATCGTTTTTCTTTGGAACGATTATTACTGGTGAGCAGTAAGGGGATTTGGATTTACGTATGATATTTTGTTTTATCATATCGCTTATTTGTTTATTTACTTCCTCATCGTATATTTGAGGATATTTGTATGGACGCTTGTATATTGGGTCCTCATGTTTTGTTAGAATTTGGTGTTTAATTGTACTAGTGAAAGTCAAATTGTCACCTTCATGGTACTGGATATCACGAAATTCATGTAAAACTTTTTTAATTTTTTCTTTTTCTTGTGAGTTTAGGTGCTCTAGCCTAAACTCATTGTTTTCTATTAATTCATTATTAATAGCAAAGTTAAATGGTCTGTCCTCTGTTGTGGGTGGATCAAGGCAATATTGTGCGGTCATGTCCTCTTCGACCTCTTCGTCATTATATCTAAAACAAATGTTAAATTCTCCTAAGGTTACGGATCCTTGTGCATAGTCTATTTATGCTTGACATGCTTCAAGTTATTCTCTCCCAATCAGAACATCATAATGCTCTGAGAAGTCGTGAATATAGAATTTTTGTTTGCTCGGGCAAATTTTGCTTGCTCCTACTCGTATACTTTGTTTTAATTCAATAACACCATTTATGGTGTGAACCTTGAATGTTTCGTTGTAAACTGGAAAATTTAAGCGGTTTGTTTTCATTAGATTTATGGGTGAACCTGCGTCAATGACACATTTTAGAACTTCGTCATTCATAATCAATTTTATGAATGGATTCCTTCTGTTTGTTCCGAAGCTTGCTGATGAAAATTTTCGGATGTATCCATTTTCATCCGCCCACTGTTACTATCTCTTTGACGTTTAGTCGGAGGGTTTGGCGCATTCAAGCGTGAATGGGACTGATTTTGATAGTTTAAAGGATTTTGGTATCTACCTTGACTTAATTTCTGTTGGAACTCGTGGTGAGCTTTCTGATTGTCTTCGGACTTATTGTGCTGTTTATTTTGTGCGTGATAACTCTGATTCGTGTTGGAATAACCACTTGAAATGGTGGTTGGGTTAGCATTTTGCTGATAATTTCCCATGTTCCTACGATTGTTATTTTGATTTCCCTGAACATTATTACTTTTAGGTTTTTCAGTAACGCTATTTTCATATAATCCCTCTCTTTGAGCTACTTGCTTTAGTTTTTGTGTCGACGTAATGTCGTATCTGGCTAACATCATGAAAAGCCTATCTGGTAATTTTTTTGTAATAACATCTTTGGTTGTGTTATTCATAGCATTTGTATAAAGTGTCGTATTGCTAGGTATATTTTCTAATGCTAACTTATTTAATATAACAAAATTTTCGAGATCCTCGATGAACTTACGGACGTTTCCTTGGTAATTCGTGTTGTATAATTCGATGGCTCCGTATAAGATGCTGTGTTGTCTAACATCTCGGGTTGGATAAAGGTGTAGGATGTAATCTATCCTTTTAATGAAGGCATTTAGTTGATCCGTTGATCCGTCAAAGCTTGGCACCTGTCTAAGTTGTGAAAGGGCCTGGTTGAGGTGTTGTTCTGATAATTCCATGGTCATCTTGGTGTAATACACTTTTTTTTTTCGTTAGATGATTTTCTTTGTTTTAAATAGTTTTGAGTTTGTAGGTTTGAACTTTATTGTTCTTTGATTTTGCACTTTTATTTTAGATTATAGTTTGTGATGGATTATTGTTTAAATGTTTTTTTATTTTTGTGTGTGTCTTAAAAAGACTCAGTAATAACGTATTGCAGGGATCAAACGATATGCAAAGCCAGTCGTTATTAACTGTAATAGCTTTATTGCCCAAAGGGTCAATATTATTAGGCTACTAGTGACCCGAAGGTTCTTGTGCGGATACGTATTCGAGAAAATGTTTATTACACTCCGACAACACTTTCGGTCGCGATTGTGCGTTAGATCTGGGAATTAATTATCCTTTAGAGATCTTTACTTTTTCCCGACGTATCCTACCGGCTGCGCCAATTAAGTTTTACACGTTATGTTACTATAAAAAAATATATTTCAATTTATTATTTTCACTTAACGGCTACTTTTGTTGAGTATATTCAGATTTGCTTCCCGAATATGAACTGATTTATCTAACTGTTGCGGTCGCTTAGCAAACTTCGCTTTGAGAGAGTTTGAGTCAAAATTGAGTGAAGTTTGAGCTGCGTCAGCAATTATGCGTGGGATAAAGCTCTGATGGGAACATTGACAGTGGCGTGATATTTAGGGTAAATTGTTTATGTCTACCGAAGGGGAGCAGTTTGATCTTGACCAATGTCGATGTTATCACCAGGCTCTTTGTTTACAATATTAGAAATGTTTATACTTGTGCTTATGCTTATGTGCTAAGTTATGTTAAAGCGTGGGCCCGACTATGGATATGTCACTATATATATATATATTTATTTATGCAGGCAAGGTAATAGAAGCGCTTTTGACAAACATAACGCCTTAAGTATATGATATAGTGGTCTTATCCAGCTGGTTTTCACATATGTGCTGCGTGCAACAGAAAGAGGGAGTTCTGCACTCGTCTGTCCGTCTGTCTGTTTCTGTGCGAACTAGTCCCTCAGTTTTAAAGCTATCTTAATGAAACTTTGCAAAACTCCCTCTTTTTGTTGCACGCAGCACATATGTGAAAACCAGCTGGATAAGACCACTATATCATATAGCTGCCATTGTAACGATCGGTCGAAAATTAAGTTTTTATATGAAAAAAACATTTTGTTTTTCAAGATATCTTGACCAAACTCGGCATTTATTAGTTTTACTTTACTCCTCATATATGTGCAAAATCCTATTAATATCGGACCACTATATCATATAGCTGCCATAGGAATGATCGGTCGAAAATGAGGTTTTTGTATGAAAAAACATTTTGTTTTTCAAGATATCTTGACGAAACTCGGCATTTATTAGTTTTACTTTACTCCTCATATATGTGCAAAATCCTATTAATATCGGACCGCTATATCATATAGCTGCCGTGGGAATGATCGGTCGAAAATTAAGTTTTTGTATGAAAAAACATTTTGTTTTTCAAGATATCTTGACGAAACTCGGCATTTATTAGTTTTACTTTACTCCTCATATATGTGCAAAATCCTATTAATATCGGACCACTATATCATATAGCTGCCATAGGAATGATCGGTCGAAAATGAGGTTTTTGTATGAAAAAACATTTTGTTTTTCAAGATATCTTGACGAAACTCGGCATTTATTAGTTTTACTTTACTCTTCATATATATGCAAAATCTTATTAAGATCGGACCACTATATCAAATAGCTGCCATAGGAACGATCGGTCGAAAATTAAGTTTTTGTATGAAAAAACATTTTGTTTTTCAAGATATTTTGACCAAACTCGGCATTTATTAGTTTTACTTTACTCCTCATATATGTGCAACGTCCTATTAATATCGGACCACTATATCATATAGCTGCCATAGGAATGATCGGTCGAAAATTAAGTTGTATGAAAAAACATTTTGTTTATCAAGATATCTTGACCAAACTCGGCATTTATTAGTTTTACTCTGCTCCTCATATATATGCAAAATCCTATTAAGATCGGACCACTATATCACATAGCTGCCATAGGAACGATCGGTCGAAAATTAAGTTGTATGAAAAAACATTTTGTTTATCAAGATATCTTGACCAAACTCGGCATTTACTATTTTCCCGGTACTTCTTAGATAGGCGCAAAGCACTATGAGCATTATGAAAAGGTTGGGTCTGCAAGGGTATTAGATCTTTGGCGTGCCGAAGATAGCCCTTCTTTCTCGTTTGGTGTTCTTTTTGTCGTTATTTATTTGATTATTTATTTATTATTCATTATTAGTAAGATATGTTAGTGGGCGCTTATTTATTTATTCACGTAATAGGAGTTATTGACGAAAGTTTTTGTATTGGTATCAGGGCTTAGTCTGGCCGAGGAACAGGTGTCTGATTGGGAATCTGAAGCCGACGGAGCGTTACTGCGTCACTGCCACCGCCACGTTCGACAGTGAGTCTAGTGAGAACGCCGATGAATTTCCGAGGATTTTCTGAACGACAGATCCCGGCGGAGGGTCATCTAGACTTGGAGAAGGAGACAGACCTCCACGGGACCTGGAGCTCCCAAAACCGGCAAAGGACTCCGTACTCACATCGGCAGCAAACGTGGCGATGGCTCAAGCCCACCAAACGTATCTGCATACTATGCCAACTAAAATCACGAATCCATCCGCGAGGAGATGCGAACGGGCTTCATGCAGATGATGAAGGGCATCATGGATGTGCTTAGGCCACCAGGGAGCCAGGCCGAAGATAATAACGCTGCGCCGAAGCTCTTGCGACACGTCGTGCAGGTACCGCGAACAGGCGCCATTCCGAAAGAGCGAGAAGGGGTACAGCGTGAGGCATTTCCCCCACCGGTGCCACCGAAGCCACACAGACATGTTGACGAGGCTCATGCGAGGAACTGGCGGATTACGAATAATCGCCATTTCCGAGTGGAGGACCGGAGGGCGGATGACTTTCAGCCAGAGGAAGCGTATGCCAACGTGCGAGAAGCAGCGTACCTGAAGCGCACCATGCGTCAACTCGCCGCGCGAGTTTCGAATCGTTGAGAGACCACGAACTGGTAAAGATTATAAAGCGTGGCTTGAAGGAAGGTCTGGCGAAATACATCTTTGGAATGGATATACAAGCCGTGGACAAGCTGCGCCAAGAATGCATAGAAGTGGAAACGCACATTGGTCGCAGAGACCGAATACGGGCAGCCGTCGCGTTACTTACAAGGAACGAGGCCCACAGTTCACGTGGTTTACGTACCACCACATCGTGCGGAAACATCGCCTAGAGAACTGGAGGAGGCATTGCTGGAACTGTAGGCAGTTCGACCATGTCTTTAGGGACTGCCTCTCTACGGAGCGAAAGATATTCTGCTACAGATGCGGAAAGCCGGACACATTCTGCGCACAAGGCGAAAATTGTCCGAGAAACCCCAGAGGACGGCGACCGCGGAAAAACAAGAGAGGAACACCTACCAAAACCAATAACACTGGTGAGCGACAGCTGGAGGGAATGACATTGGCCACCAAAAGAGTGCTCAAAGCTTGGGCGCGGTTGCTCAGAAGCAAGATGACGAAACGGGAGAATAGCCCAGAACCACGCGTATTCGCCGAAGTGGAGGTCGCTGGAATCAAAATGAAAGGGTTGCTAGATACCGGAGCATCGGTCAACCTGCTGGGAAAAGAGAATTAGTAGAAGAATTAAGAGTTACGGTGCAACCATATGTTTCGGTAGTCAGGACCGCTGGAGGCGAGGATAAATCAATCATAGGTAGGGTAGAGTTCCTAATCTCATACAGGAAGCAGCACAAAAACATAACGTACAACCTGAAACAGCTAGCCTATTTTGGAATTGATTTCCTGCGAGCTGTTAACCTAGCCCCTGATATTTTTAAGAAGGTGAAGAGGAGCCAGATTCATGGGAGTTGTCTTTTGAGCATAGCGGATTAGGAACGACAGACTTAGAGAAGCACACTATCGACTTAGTGGAAGATGCCCAACCGTTCAAATATAGACCCTACCCATTCTCGCCAACGATGCAGAAAGCAGTGGATGAGGAGGTAGATAAAATGTTGAGTTTGAAGTTTTTGCCGTTTTTGCCTCGATGCACGCAAGCTCAACAATTTGACGGTGAAAGACGCGTATCCACTACCCTGTATAGAAGGCATCCTATTAAGAATAGACCAGACCCACTACATCTGCAGTGTGGATCTGAAGTTCGCTTATTGGCAGGTCGAACTAGACGACAAAAGCAAGCCTTATACCGCATTTACCGTACCATGCCATTTGGTTTATGCAATGCAGCCCAACGTCTAGTTCGTCTGATGGACAAGTTAATTCCCAACGAGTTGCGGTCCAATGTCTTTGTGACCTCGGACGACTTATTAGTTATTTCTCCTGATTTCCCAACGCACTTGTCATATTTGCGACAAATGGGCAAATGCTTAAGAGAAGCCAAACTCTCAATCGGACTGCACAAATCCAAATTTTGCGTCCGGGCTTTAAAATACCAAGGGTTCATTATTGGTGGTGGCACGCTTCGCATGGATCCCGAACGGGTTATAGCTATTAAACGAATTCCCGTGCCTCGGTCGCGCAAAGAGGTTCGCTCCTTTTTAGGTACAGCAGGTTGGTACCGACGCTTATGCGAGATTTCGCGGCAATGGCCGCCCCACTGAATGAAATGCTAAGAAAGGATTCTTTTCAGCCAAGTTGAACAAATTATTCCGTCACTGAAAAGGAGTGCTTAGCGTCGATACTGGCCATAAAAAATTTCCGACGCTTTATAAGTAGAAGGGATGCCGTTCACTTGCATCACAGACCACACCAGCCTAAAATGGCTGATGTCTATGAAGGACCTAGCACGTTGGACATTGCAGCTGCAAGGCTACAACTTTACCATCGAGCACCGTAAAGGCAGTGAGAACGTAGTAGCCGACACCTTATCTCGCTGTATTGAAGCCGTAGGAAAGGTTACGGAAAACCTTCTCGAATTTGAGACCACCGAGCTTGACTCCGCGGAATATCAGGCCTTGCTCGAACAAGAACGTTCAAAGCAGGAAAAACTACCGGATCTGAAGGTTGAAGGGAAGTTACTTTTCAAGCGTTTGGGGTTCGTTCACTTGGAAGACGAGTTAGAAGGCACCATTTGGAAGTTGCGGGTGCCAAGCTCGTTCACAGCGAAGGCTCATGTAGATGAGACGGCTGGTCATGGGGGTGTCGTGAAAACGCTCGAGACTTTACCTAGGCGGTTTTACTGGCCCAGCATGGTTAATCAGGTAAAGGATTGGGTGAGACAATGTGTGACATGCAAGGAAGTCAAGGCATCGGACTTTCGCATGCAAGTGGGTGTAGGAGAGGAGGTAGTGACCGAGCGACAATTCTAAAAACTATATATTGACTTTCTGGGAAAGTACCCACTTTCGAAACAAGGGCACGCATGGATCTTTGTGGTAGTCGATCACTTTTCAAAATTTACTTTCTTGAAAGCGAGGCTAAGGCTCTTAACGTGGTGGAATTTTTAGTTAGCGAGGTTTTTTATAAGTTTGGAGTACCCGAGGTCATCCACTCTGATAACGGACGATAGTTCATATCCAGTACGTTCCAAAACATGATCTTAGCTTTCAACATCTCGCACATACGCACCGCAGTCTACGCACCACAGAGCAATGCGAGCGAGCGGGTTAATCGTACCGTGTTGTCGGCCATCCGGGCGTATCTAGAGCAAGATCACCGCGAGTGAGACCTCTACCTTCCGGAAATAGATGTGTCCATACGAAATGCCATACACACCGCGACAGGGGTGACTGTTGCTGTTTTCGGACATCATATGTTCCTTAACGGGGCATGCTATAGATTGGCTCGTAGGTTGGCGCCTCTGAGTGATCATGGGATCTCCCATTTGCACCCAGCAGACAAAATACACCTGATTAGACAGCGAGTAAAAGGCCAACTACATCAGGCTTACAAAAGAAGTCAGCGACAGTACAATACTCGGGCCCGGGTGTTCCAGGCAGAACCCGGCCAAGAAGTTTAGCGACGCAATTTTGTGCTGAGTGATTTTGGGAAAGCTTTTAACGTCAAGTTTGCAAGAAAGTTCCTTAAGGCCAGAGTAGTGCGTCGAATAGGCAACTACTCGTACCTGCTGGAAGATTTGAAAGCGAAGCCCTTAGGAGTATTCCATGCGAAGGACATACGGGTGTAGATCAGGGTCGTGGGTGTGGCCTACGTTGGGCGTTCTATTTGGCCGGCTGGGCATACCGGATAGGAAATCGTAAGGGTCGTGTTCGCGTTTACCATATCTGCGTGGTGATGTTGCATTTGACATATCGGTGATATCGATATTGCCCGTAATTGGTTGCGTTCTTTATTATCGGCCGCGTCGATATCATTGGTCATAGTGGCAGAGTATCGTGGTGAAGCTGGGCACACAAGGACTCTTAAAATATAGAGGAGTGGCAACACCGGACTTGCGATCCACGGCGCCAAAAAAGACGATTGTCATTGGCTGCCCGATTCGCTCCCAAAGAGATAAAAGAAAAAGTAGATCGCATGCCCTTGAATATGCCCTTGGCAGTCAGTCGAGCCGTTGACTTAAAAAGAAAAAAAAATGCAGCTGTGCAGATGGGCAGCAACAGTAACAATATTTAAATGTATGCGTGTGCCGAATTTCGGCACCTTTGCTGTTGCTGCCCAATGTACAGCAAAGAGAAGTTTGACTTGGTCAGTAGTCAACAGCGGACGTGCCGGCCCGAAGTTACAATTTTGAAGATTGATATTTTTTTTCTATGCCGGCCAAGGACCATCTGCCTAAAAAAATCAAAGTGCATTCACGACGAACTTTCTTTATTAATTAATTGGCAAGATAATACTTTATGTGTTAACATATTGCAAAACGAAATAGTACAAAAGAACGATAGTACACAAAACAATAATACATCGGAAACACACAGTCGTGCGTCATTTAAGACGACGCTAAAAGCGATACTCTTCTAGAGCAGCCGCGGCCATTCTGTGACACATCCCGCCCCGGAGGACGCCGGCCAGATCAACTCAGATATTGACGGGCCGAATTTCCAAAACACGGCCGAGTATCGGCGTAATCCACACGACGGCGACACGAGCTATCATGGACGGGACTCCCACAACGAAGAGGCGTCCACGGGCGCGACCACGCCCATATCATCCGAGTGAGTCTGTTCCATTTCGGCCTCCTCGCCTGAGTAAACGGCAGGGTCAAAAGCAGACTCCTCACTGTGCCTCCTGAAAGAGAACAGATTTATTTTTAAATTTTTAACTTTAGTTGTTTTTTTTTTTATTAAGTACATATAAATACTCACGACTAGTCTAAATTAAGTGAATTTCCGAAAGTGTGATCAGGGAAGGTGTCTATAGGTTTCTATGCACCAGACACTGGGTCCAAGCAAAAACGCTTTTCGTTCCTTTCATGTACTTCCACGACCACTGAACAGAAAAAAAACTGCCAAAGTGTCTTTTGTGAATATGCATGTTTTTGTTGTTTTTTCTTCTATTAATTATTGAATGGGTGTTTGTTTATAGCTTGTAATATATACATGTACGTATATACATCGTGCCCTCTTTCTCTCGCTCTAGCTTTTATTGATATCATCTCACGACAACAACAAGAAAAGACACGTTTCGCTTCCACTTCTTTCGTTTTGCTCGTCGACAGATACTTATTTTCTGTGCGATCGGCCTAATGTGTTCTGTTAAGATGATTCTGATAGACAGAACAGTGTGTATTGCTCAAGCTAAAGCACGAACAGAGCACACAAGCGCGACGAAAAAAATTGCTCTATGGAGAGCGAAAACATTCTGCTTCGTTTTTTTTCGGTTCTTTTGTGATTTGCGACCTCTGATTAAAAGTTAAGATTTTTGGTCAAATATGCACGAGTGATACGTATATAAATAAATATATATTGCGCACCTCTTATGTTCGCCCTTACCGCTCCTACCCAGAGAGGTCTTTAGGCAGGCAAGGTAATGTAAGCGCTTTTGACAAACATAACGCCTTCAGGTGGAAACACGCATTTATGTTAGCGGGTACTTGCTCCCCATTGGGGAGCACATTACCTGTGTGTATATCTCTCTTCTTGTTTTCCTTTCTTTTGTCGACTGGCAATAACTCCTGTTCCGTATAAATGTTACCAACAAACCTGTTATCCTGTACAAAAAATTGAAATTTAAAATTAATTTTCATTGTTCTAAATATAAGAAAATACCAATTTATCGTAGCACTTGTTTAAAAATCCATGAAATATTCACGAGTACGAATTTGGTAAGGAAGCTTCCGGCCGGGGTATAATTCTCAGTCTTACCAGGTCTAGCGAGTTACAAGTTATTTATAATTTCGCTGGGAGAGTGGGCTTAAAGGGGGGGGGGGGGGTGGGGGGTGAGTATCCTGACCAAACCAAACCCAGATCTACCTCTACACACCTACACCATCGGGTCGTGGCCTCGCTCCAACCACACTAGCGGGCCGTGGCCTCGCACCAACTCCACTACCTAAACACCCTATCTCTCTGCCGGGCCGTGGCCTCGTACCACTATGCTAGCGGGCCGTGGCCTCGCACCAACTACACTAGCGGGCCGTGGCCTTACACCAGCTCCACTGCTTAATCGCTCTACCTTTCTGCCGGGCCGTGGCCTCGTACCACTATGCTAGCGGGCCGTGGCCTCGCACCAACTACACTAGCGGGCCGTGGCCTCGCACCAACTCCACTACCTAAACACCAACCGGCAATGCCCACCCCGGAGCCACAATCTCGTATCGCATGCCCCTCGTTCGAAGTTAGGTCGAACACCGGTTAGTTCCGATGTTAAGGTAAGCCAGGTTACCAGGAAACAGGGAATAATCCAATACTTTCTAGATAATAAGAACGTTGGCACTTTATTCACTATTATTCATTCCGACCTTATCGTAAATCCTAAGCTAAACCCTGCCGCACTGTTTTCTGGAGCCCTAGCGCTCCACTATACCATCTATGATTTCGTTTATCTCGCGCAGCACTTCTACTCACCCTTAACGTTCAATCACAAGTGCCGGCACGCTCGCCGGCAAGCCATGCGCTCGCTTCGGCTGCTCAACTTCGCCGCGAGCTTTCGCAACTTCGCCTCGGAGCTTTCGCTCTTCGCCGCCGTATTGAAGTTGCGCTCTCAAAGACGGTGTTGAGCAACCGATGGACAACGCACGGTTGCAGCGGCGGCCGGCGGTTAAATTCAAACTCACTATTTAAATCAATTTTTATATTCGCGGCTCCTTGCCTCTTTGCTACTAATCGAACTGCTTATATTACTGATGGTTCCTTGCCTCTTATTTCACTAAGATCTTAACCTACTATAATTTATACTTATAACTAAAGAAAATTAATACGTTGTCCTGCCAGCGGCTCCTTGTCGTAATTTAGCCAAAGGGATGACGGCTCCTTGCCGTGAAAACTGTGGGGTGGCTGGTCTCATTAGCCGCCTCACCCCCCCCCCCTCACTTCAGACAGGTGACGGTCACGTCGCCGTTCGCGTTCAGCGTAACGCTGTACTCGCTCTCCCCGTCAGACTCGTGGAACCGACTACGTCGGCAGCGGAAGCGGCAGATTCGCGCCTCTCTGGCGGTCCACCACGCCCGACGACAACGGTGTTCCAAGAGGAAACACCTTCCAGCCTGAGGGGGTGGAATCGGACACGGGTTCCTCGACGGGGCGCTCCGGTTTTACCCCAACGTCAGCACTGTGGGCGATCGCCTCGACCTCGGTGTCGGGTTTCTTGGGGTGGCTCTCCGGTGTGACCCTCACGTCGGCACTGCGGGCGACCGTGTCGACCTCGGTGTCGGGTTCCTCCTCCAGCACTGAGTCCAGGCTAGTGTCCCACCCGTCGATGCCGTCGAAAAGGTCCACTATGTCGTCCCACAACTCGCTCTCCGTGGGAGTCTTTAGAGCCATGGGGAGGAATCCTGGGTTGGACTCGAAAGCTTGGGTGACGAAGCCATCACCACCGCGTCCTCTTTCTAGGACCAGACTTCATCCCGGCCTTCCTGGCAAACCGTGATGGAACCTTTTCGGGATGGCGCCTTGCCTTCTTGGCCGAACCAGGCGTCTTCTAACTCCCGCCGGGCGATGGTGTCGTCCTCGTCGTCGAGCCACTCCTCGTCCGATTCCTTAGGAAAGGTTTCGTCTGGCGCCTCGGCGCGGGCTGTGGAAACGGCCGAGTTCGCCGCGTCCTTGGTGCCGAGATGGTGCTCCTCCACGACCATCTGGCAGACTGCAATCGGTATCGGCCAGGGTTCGGGATGCCCTCCTCGAGAAGCGATCTTGCAGCGGCGGTTATCCTTCCCAAGCTGGGGAGGACCCTCCTGGCGCTCGCGGGGCGAATGCGGCACGCATCGCTGCGATCCTTCGGGCTTCTCGGTCTCCGTGCGAAGCCTCTTCGTGGCCGACGCGGATGCTCCCTCGGGACTGGGTCGGCGATGGCCTCCACTCCGGCGACGCTTGCCCCTGGCGGCTCTCCGTCAACGATGTCGGCTGCGTCGGCGCTTTCCGCCGGGCCTTCTTTGGGACCCCCCCCATTCGCGCTTTGCGGGGTTCAGACGGGGTTTGTTGGCTACCGCGGGGACTTTTGGTAGGTACCGCAGCGTTATCCTGGGAAACTGGCTGCCCGGGTATACCTCCAGACGATGGGTGGCAAAGCGGCGACGGAATGCCGGCTCGTCCTCCGTTGACGGGTCCCCTCCCACTAAGGGTTCTGGGTCGAGGCTCAGCGGGTCTGCTTCCCCGTCGTTTGCGCGGATGCCGTTCGGCACCTCCGTCGGTGGCGACTCCGCGTCTATGGCCGACGGGGATATCTCTTCTCCTACCGCCTCCACGTCCTGCGCTGGTGGTGTGTGCTCCTCCGTTCCGAACGGTGCGGACTCTTCCTCGTCAATCTCGCCGGCCGCGGTTGGGGTTGCCGGCTCTGATGATTGTGCCGAGTGGGATGCGAGGGGCGGAGATGCAGGCTCTTCCGCGTACGGTGGCGAGTTCCGGGCGAATGGTGCCTCCACGAACATTGTCGTGACCTCGACTGCCATCAGCAAGACCATCCCGTCTAGCCACTCCATTATGCTGGTCCGCCGGGAGAATAGTGTATGGCGGAACTGGCGAGGCGGTCCTCCTTGCCGTTCTCTTCGATAGTAGTCACGCCCCTGGCGTGGGTCGCGCGGACGGCCTGCGGCTCCGGCCCGGGGAAAGGCTCGGTGTACCCGCTGCTGTTGTCTTCGTCTGACGATATGTCGATAACTTCGGGTTCCATCTGAAAGTTCAGCTTATTGGTTAACTGACTCTTTACTTATTTGTTAATGCCCTATTCTCTCAGTGCTTACACTTTACTATGCCTATTCTGAGTTATGTTGTTAATGTTAGTTTTATCTAAGCTTAATCATAATAGTTTCGTTGGGCGACGGGTGTTGCTCTCATCCTTCGCTTACTCGTGGGCATTTGCGTGCCCTGGATCTTCGTCTTCTTCGTCGCTCGTCGTCTTTCTGTAGAATGGTTTCATTTGTGAGATGTTGGCCACCCTCTTCTTGCGGTCGTCTGATTTCACCAGCCACACAATATTGGGGGATATGAATTTGACGACTTTGTAGGGGCAGTCAAATTTGGGTGCCAACTTTGCGGCGAAACCTTCGGCAGCGTTGGACAACTGGTGCTGCCTCAACAGGACCATCGAGTCCAACGAGGGCCGCCACTCTCGTCTCCGCAAGTTGTAATGCCTGCCCTGGTCCTTTGATGCGTGCTGGAGGTTGCTGTGGACGATATCAAAAATTTCTTTTAGCCTATCCGCCTTTGTCCTAGGGTCGAGCGCACTAGTTGCTGCGGGTAACCGAGGACCAACTCCACCCGTTTCGAGAAAGCGTCATGGAACACCAATAGCATCGTGTTTCCATGTTTCGACCGTGGAAGGGGTCCGACGAAGTCCGCGCAAAGTACCGCCATCGGCTCTGCTACCTGCCTCGTCAGCATGCGACCAGCCGGTTTGAGTTGCTCACTTTTGAATTTTTGACAGTCTTCGCAACATTTCACGTATCTGGCGGCATCGCGGAACATACCCGGCCAGTAGTACCGCTGGGCTAACCTCGCCACCGTTTTTCTGACACCTTGATGTCCGGCCGTGGGAGCATCATGACATTCCCGCAGTACCCTCTGGCGTTGACCACTGCCTACGCATAGTTTCCAATGGATGTAGTCCTCATCGTCTATCCGGTGACCCAAATGCCTATATAGCTGTCCGTTTTCCTCGGTGTAATCCGGGAACTTGGCTGGCTCTTCGGCGATGCTAACACGCATCCTCGCGACCCATTTGCAGGGGGCCTCGGCCACCACTGCTTGTTGACAGGTCTCTAGAGGATGCCTCGACAGGGCATCGGCCACGACGTTGAGCTTCCCTCGACGATAATAAACGTCAAATTGGAATTGCTGCAGTTCCAATGCCCATCGCGCAATCCTTCCTGACGGGCTCTCGATCGAATTCAGACACTTGAGCGCTAGATGGTCCGTTTTTACGTCGAATCGGTACCCTTCTAGGTAGCAACGCAACTTCCGGATCGACCACACGATTGCCAGGCACTCTGTCTCAGTGACGGAATAGTTTACCTAGGCCTTCAGCAACTTTCGGCTCGCGTATGCTATCAACCGCTCTTGTCCATCGATCGTCTGCGTCAGCACTGCACCGAGGCCATACTCACTCGCGTCAGTCTGCAAGACGAACTTGGCGGAAAAGTCGGGGCAAGCCAACACAGGGGCAGTCGTCAAGCTCTCCTTCAATTGACGCAATGCCTCCTCCTGTTCTGGCTCCCATGCCCATTTCTGCCCCTTCTTTAAGAGCGCTGTGAGTGGCTGTCCTGGGTCGCGAAATTGGGTACGAAACGCCTGTACCATGACGCCATCCCGAGACACTGTCGCAGTTCTCTGCAATTTGTTGGGGCCCTCAGGTTTCGTATCGCCTCCACTTTCTCCGGATCGGTCCGTATCCCTTCTCCGCAAATTACATGTCCTAGGTAGACTAACCTCTCCCGGAAGAAGCTGCATTTTTTCCTATTTAACCGGAGATTGGCTGCCCTTAGCTGGCGGAATACCTCCCTCAAATTCTCTACATGCTGTGTTTTCTTCGCTCCTATTACCACGATGTCGTCTAGGTAAGCGAACGCATGAGGCTTCTTCTGCGGCCCTATTACCGTATCCAAAGCGCGCTGGAATGTCGCACACGCCGAGTGTAAGCCGAATGGCATCACCAGCCATTGGAAAAGACCTCTTCCAGGGACTGTGAACGCCGTACACTCCCGGCCATCGGCTGCCATCGGTATCTGCCAGTACCCGTGCTTCAAATCCAGAGTGGAGATGAACCGGGCGTGGCGCAACCGCTCCAGGATGTGGTTAATACGAGGCACCGGATAAGCGTCCGGAATGGAATGCGCGTTGAGTTGTCGGTAGTCAATGCACATACGCCACTCGCCAGTCTTCTTCTTGACCAAGACGATCAAGGCGCTGTGCGGACTACGCGACGGCTCGATGGCATTTGCCCGGATCAACTCATTCACTTGCTCGTCGATCACCCTCTGCATGCCCGGATTCTTGGGGTAGTACCTTTGTTTCAACGGCTTGTCATCCTTCAGCTGGATTCGGTGCTGCGCGATGTGCGAGATTCCCTGCAGCCCCTCGAAGAGAGCCAGCTCTGACTCCAGGAACTCCCTCAGTTCTGGGTCCAGACCCGCTGGCCAATCCGCCTCTTCGATGCCGTTATCGCCCCATCCTGGGACCGTTTAGATTCCAGATAGAACTCCGTGGCCGCTCGATTCTGGCGATCACTCCTGGCCTTCTATGTCCGTGTGGATTCTGGTCATCGCTCCTACTCCGTCCTTTCTCTTGCACGTTCCCGCCGTCCCGCTTCTGTAGCCATTAGAAGTCTGCCTCTGCAGCTCTATGCGCCGCCTCTTGGGTTCTCCAGGCTGTCGATTCGGGCCGGACTTTACTCCCCTTTTCCTGACCTTTTCCGTCGAAGGCCGAGCAGGTACTCCCTTCTCATAACTTGGGAGGCCTGCCTTTGGCTCCCTCTGTAGCCGAGCAGGTGCCCCCATCATGACTTGGGAGGCCTTCCTCCGGCTCCCTCTGTAGCCGAGCAGCTGCTTCCTTTCCATGCCTTGGGAGGCCTTCCTCCGGCTCCATCTGTAGCCGAGCAGGTGCTCCCTTTCCATGCCTTGGGAGGCCTTCCTCCGGCTCCCTCTGTAGCCGACCAGGTACTCCCTTTTCATGCCTTGGGCGGCCTTCCTCCGACTCCTCGCTCGTTCCTGGCCTCACGCCCGGTGTCGTCGCTGCATCTAGGACCAGTTCCGCCTCGCCGCAGCGTATTGTGGTATTCATCGCCCCCAAAAAATCCATACCCAGGATTACATGATCCAGCATTGAGGGCATGATGAGCATCGTCATGCTGATCGTTTTTCCCCCTAAGCTGGCGTCTACTCTCAAAGCCTTTTCTACCTCTAGGGTGGACCCATCTGCCAGGCGGATACGTGCCTGTATTTCCTCCGCTCTTCCCCGGATCGTCCATTTGCGTACGCAGTCCTCACTCATGAAGCTACGAGTGGCTCCGGCATCGATCGTGGCGGGCATCGTTCGTCCGCCAATTTCTACCGTAGCGACGATCCGGCCACCGTCCACCTTCAGTGGGTGTCCTATTGCTGCGTTCCGTGTGTATTGGCGCCGACCCGATCCTGGTCTGGACGACGCCGTTGTCCGTTTCCCGTCTCCGCGCGGCGGCAACACTTCCGACTACTTCGGCCCCGGCTTCCACATACCCAACAAAATAAGACAGGGGCGTTGGGACATTCCCTGGCAAAATCCCCTTCCTGTGCGCACCTACGACACGCCCGTCGCGGATCATATCCGTTCCCGGTCTCTTGGCTCATCATCTGATGGGCCACCTCTGCGTGAGTTGCAGCGGGTGGGGTGGAGACCCTGTCGTCCACAACGGTCGTCCCGGATCCGCTGGGTGCAGACCGGAACGGATTGAGATGTCCCGACACCCTGACCCAAGGGTTGGCTGCCTGAGTACTCCGCCCTCTGCCTCACAACGGTTTCGTATTCTACGGCCAGTTGAGTTAGCTGGGATAGGGTAGAAAAGTCTTGCCGTCGTACTGTTCCTTGAACGCTTCACCTACGCGCTGCCTCCGGGATCGGATCTCGTCCTCAAGCCTCTCGAAGTAACGAGGGGCAAGAAAAACTCCAAGAATTCCCTCCTAAACACGGCCCACGGCACACCCCTTAGCCCACTGCTCAGAAACCAACGAGCAGCCCTATCGCAGAACACCTAGCTCATTGCCCGGGCATACGGTCGTGGGCTATACCATAGGTGATAGCGCGCTCCTCGAGGTCCTCTAAGAACCCAAGGGGGTCGGAGCGTCCATCGTACCTCATACCCCACTTCCGAACCTGCTCCGGGACATTGGGAAGTGGCCTTGCTTCCGATGGATGGTGCGGCCTAGTGTAGCAGGGACCACCACCCGGTTCAACAGGGGACCTCCCCACCTCTGCGTTGACCACAACTGCCTCCGCGCCCGAGATGGTCAAACTCGGGGTGGGCGCCTGCAAAAGCCCGTACTGCTGGGAGCTTCTGAGGTCAGGTTCCGACTTTTGCCGTGGCCGTCCACCAAAGTCGGGTGGGACGCCCCGACCAAACCAAACCCAGATCTACCTCTACACACCTACACCATCGGGCCGTGGCCTCGCTCCAACCACACTAGCGGGCCGTGGCCTCGCACCAACTCCACTACCTAAACACCCTATCTCTCTGCCGGGCCGTGGCCTCGTACCACTATCCTAACGGGCCGTGGCCTCGCACCAACTACACTAGCGGGCCGTGGCCTCACACCAGCTCCACTGCCTAATCGCTCTAACTTTCTGCCGGCCCGTGGCCTCGTACCACTATGCTAGCGGGCCGTGGCCTCGCACCAACTCCACAACCTAAACACCAACCGGCAATGCCCACCCCGGAGCCACAATCTCGTATCGCATGCCCCTCGTTCGAAGTTAGATCGAACACCGGTTAGTTCCGATGTTAAGGTAAGCCAGGTTACCAGGAAACAGGGAATAATCCAATACTTTCTAGATAATAAGAACGTTGGCACTTTATTCACTATTATTCATTCCGACCTTATCGTAAATCCTAAGCTAAACCCTGCCGCACTGTTTTCTGGAGCGCTAGAGCTCCACTATACCATCTATGATTTCGTTTATCTCGCGCAGCACTGCTACGCACCCTTAACGTTCAATCACAAGTGCCGGCACGCTCGCCGGCAAGCCATGCGCTCGCTTCGGCTGCTCAACTTCGCCGCGAGCTTTCGCAACTTCGCCTCGGAGCTTTCGCTTTTCGCCGCCGAATTGAAGTTGCGCTCTCAAAGACGGTGTTGAGCAACCGATCGACAACGCACGGTTGCAGCGGCGGCCGGCGGTTAAATTCAAACTCACTATTTAAATCAATTATAATATTCGCGGCTCCTTGCCTCTTTGCTACTAATCGAACTGCTTATATTACTGATGGCTCCTTGCCTCTTATTTCACTAAGATATTAACCTAATATAATTAATACTTATAACTAAAGAAAATTAATACGTTGTCCTGCCAGCGGCTCCTTGCCGTAATTTGGCGAAAGGGATGACGGCTCCTTGCCGTGAAAACTGTGGGGTGGCTGGTCTCATTAGCCGCCTCACAATTTATATATAGCAGCTTAGAGATATCCTGCAAGGGAATAAGATATAAGCTTCAATGTTAATAGTATAAGGAATGCAACCAATTATATACCGTACCTGAAGAGAGAAATGTCCGGCTAAATTTTCGATGATGGGGAGAGTTGGTACAATAGCCGGCACAGGCGGATGCAGGCCATCAAATTACCAAAATGTGGGAGACGAGTAGGTGATCGTCTCATGGTAGGTAGGACTGCGGGGCAAGAATGGGACTGGACCCAGGGAAACCAGTTCCGTAACACATGGTATAAAAAAGACAAATCTGCCTAATTGTAAAGGAAGCAATTTATAGAACTACATGTATATATAGTCACAACTGGAGAAAACTTTACTTAGTCAATTTTTGTAAGAAGAATGGTCGGCTCTGAATTACGAGAATAGTAAACATATATTTACGAGACAAGTCGATTGTGGTTTCGCAGAATTCCAAGAAAGATTTGATGTAGGTATTTCATTCCTAACTTTCTTCTTTCCGTTCAATGAACGGGAGTAGAGAAATTCCACTAAACAATGAATTTGTTAATTCCGTTTTATTCTCATCTTTGACTTCCTTGACAGCTTCGGATGCTGTGTGTTCATCGTCTTTCTGACGAGGTTCCCCTTAAAATATAAAAATATCTCACTTATGGGTCTTATCACATTGCTTTACCGAACTGTTTGATCCTTTAAAATTACTAGTTTGTACAGTAGGCCCATTTACGTCCATTTTTTTCTACCAGACCATGACCCCGAAAGCCCACTTTAAATTCTAAAAACTGTGGTATTGTTTTAATATTAAACTTCTTATTTAAAGTTGCCGCTTACCTTCGTGGATATATCACCTGTTTATGGTTACCATAGATTGGGTGTAGCGCCTGCGCAGTGGTGTTATAAATTTATGATTATAAAGTTAACGATGCTTTGGGATTTGGAGCTGTATAGAGACAAAGGAAACAAGATGGAAAATGGTATAGCATATTCTGTTTTTCCAAGCATAAATCGGATGCGGAAGCGAACTACCACAGTTTTGAGCTGGAGACTTTAGCAATTATATTTGCACTGCGAGGATTTTGAACATATTTACAGGGAAGGCGTATTAAAACTTCGACAGACTGATACTCTTTGACTCTTTGGTATATCTTAACCCGAGAATTGGGAGGTGCAAGAATTTGATTATAAGCTAGCTCATAAAGCTGGTAAAAAAATGCAACATGGTGCCTTATCAAGAGTTAATAATACGATTATGATAACAGAAGCGAATAGTTTTGAAACGAACTTAATTATTCGTCAGAATAAAGATAGAGAGCCACAAGATGCTATGAAATTGTTTGATAAAGGCGAGCTTAATTTGTTTAACCGGAGCAATATAGTAGTGTATCGAAAGACTAATGCAAAAAATATTAATTTATGTTCCTGAAAGAAGGGATGACCATGTTTTGTATGAATACTAGGAAGAACTGGCGCATATTGGAAGATACCAAATGTTAGACGCCATTGTTAAATACAACTGGTTTCCTTAAATGAAAGCCAAAGTTATTATATTGAAAATCATTATCATTACGCTCATTAATCACTACGGAAGAGAATAGTAGAGAAAAGATATATGTATTTGCAGTAGTAGATAGTTTTACAAAATTTGTTCGACTGTATAAGACAAAAACAACAAATAACTGTGAGGTTATAAGCTCATGAAAAGATTATTATTGATCATATAGCAGGCCGAGTTGTATAATATCTGTTCGGGGAAGCTGTTTTACATCGGCGGAGTTCGAAGACATTTTACGCGAAGCAATGTGAAACATTTCAAAATAGCAACGGGTTCTCTGAAATCGAATGATGGCAAATTGTGGAACCATTGTAGAACCAACAAGTTTCCTAGTACAATGTTATTTGGATTGGCTCAGAAAGGAGATGTTAATTATGGATAGAAAAGTTAGAGAAGATGAGACGGTTAGATACAGTTAGTGAACAAAATTCGGAAGAGATTAGAGAAAAGATAGATAATAATCAATCAATAGCGCAGACCAAGAATGAAAAATATAATGTCAAGAGAGAAAATACGAATACATATAATGTTGGGGATTACATAATGTAATGGTGTAAGACTTTGATAGATATAAACAAGGGTCCATATACTACAAAAAGGTGTTAAAAAATTACAGACTTTTGGTCAAAGATATTGATGGCTTTCAATTATCTGGAAATCCTTAACAGTGTGTTTGGAGGCTCAAAATATTTAATGCTGTTTTAAATAGACATTATAAGTAAACTTAATCTTGCGCAACATAATACTATAAAGGTAAAAACTCAAAAGATGTTGTAAAAACAACAATGTAGTATTTAATTTTATTTTAGTAAGTATACGAATATATAATATACATATCACTTATTTTTTGGACAGGATGTGTAATATAATAGTAGTTAAGATTTTCCTTTGCGTGACTTACGGTTTTAATGCCAAAGCGCAGGTCACATTTCGTCGCCGCAAGATAATAGAATTTTTTCTACGCCTGTATTTTCGTTTTGTGGATCCGGGTTCATTGACACGTTTATTATAATTTTTTTTTTTTTTGTTTGTAATTTTCTCTTGGTTTAGCTTGCTTGCTGTTACTCACGAATAGAACTTATTTCGTTTCATTTCTTATTGCGTGAATATTAATTAATTATTTAACTAGCCTCGCAACGGAGCGATCGCAACAGCGAGTAGATTGAGTTCTACAACCCCGCTATGTTACCACTTTTTGCCGCTCAATCTGGGACTCTAAGGCGTGAAGGGGCTTGGCATTAACATGACCTAAGCCCCACGGAAGTACCACCAGAGTAGGTTGAGTGCTAAAAGGCAGGAATGCTGACCCAGCATTCAAATAGAAACCTCTATTTCATGTGCATGCAAACTAATGGACAGTGCGAGTCCTTGGCAACATAGTGAACACTGTGAGTGGAATAAGAGGCTAGGAAAATGTTGCCCTTTCTTATAATAAAACAATATATGTTACCCATCACACGAAAGCTAAAGCGTAAGCTTAACAAATAAAGGAAAGGGAATATACAATAGCAAGGACAAGGAAGGGAAATAACAGAGGAATGCCTGAGCAGACGGAAGATGAAAGCCGGAGTTCAATGACCATTTATAAAAAATATGGCTGTAAAAATTGCAGAGTAGGAGTGCGAGGATTCACCTACATTCCAAGTAAAATTTAAGGACATTAAACCGTGAGTTTGGACTGCGTGAGCAGGGGCGGGTCGAAAATTTGGACTTAGCTAAGAATATGGACCAAGCTAGAAACCAAATACCCGCGGCCCCAGAGCCCAAAGTCCAGCTCGAGCTGGCCGGAAGGGACAGACCTTCCAAATCCGAGTCGGGTTCTGGCTTAATTCTGGCAACACGGACAGTAAAAGTAATGAGTCAAGAACTTCTCGCCCCGTCGAGGGAATCCCAACGGGGTCAACCCGCCGACTAACGGAAGCAAGTAGGCATGACATGCATATACGCTCTCCTTCTGAGCGAAGGAATTGATATTAATTAAATGTCCGGAGGCAAGGACTCTTGTCTGAATCTGAAAACACACTCGTCAAGAGGCGTCAGATATGTTACTGATGCGGTCAACAGAGTGAGTCCGGATCCTACGGGCATTTTCGTAACTCAGTGGGACTAATGCTAGGAGGAGACGAGCTGCGGAGGTAAGCCCGGCCGCGAGAATCTGCAAGATAGCTAGCGATGGCGAAAGGTCTGAAGAAGAGAGCCCGGACAGTGAGGACGTCTGGCCAACAGACCTGCAGCCTGACTGCAGATACTTCTGAAAGAGTAGTTGGCGCAATCCGAGGCGATTAACGGCGTGTCTCATATTGCCAACCATTGGATCTTAATGAACGAACCTATAAAGCAAAGGTTCCATGCGAATAAGATCGCGTTGCAACGCGTCACCGACGAACAGGTGGAGGAATTTCTCCGGACGGGATGCATTGAGCCATCCCAAGGCCCGCAAAGCACGCAGATCGTGCTTATGATGAATACGAGAAAATCGCAGATGTGCATTGACTACAGAGTCCCGATAGAGAAGAGTAACAAGCAGTATCAGCATTTACGGTTCGAGCCCGGAGCTTTACCCACGGAAAGTTTACATACCGCAAGTTTAAATTCCAAAGGGAATTTGACTCCATAATGGGGCCAGAAATACATTACGCATTTGCCTATCGCCATAGGCGCGCGAAGACAACCTAAAGGAAAAGTTCAAGCACTTGAGAGAGACTAATTTAGGAGAATCACATGGACTACGCAAAGTGGCTAGCAAACCAGAGATTTAATGAAACTGCATCAGTATCTGGGAATGGCGACGTGGTATCGTGCCAAATTTTGCATCGAAAGGAAGAGAAGGTGTGGTCGTGGGACACAAAACAGCAAGCTGTGATGGTATAACTCAAGAACCGGAACTCAGCCTCGCTCCTTGAATGTCCAGACTTCGACAGGAAGTTCGTATTGCAAACCCTGTCCCTACACAGACGATTGACGAAGAGGAACGTGTTAATGCAAAAGCCAGTAGGAAAGTCTCGATTGAATAGATCAACTATTTGTCCTCCTCCGGGCCGAAAAAACGTAAGTAGCGGGTATATTAGAACATCAGGGCTATCGGGCGAAATAATGAAAAATTAAATCGAACGCGATCTTATCATTTAGTTCTGTTTTTATCGTTCGGCAAGCAAGGCCGATCAGGGCCGATCCTTAACCTCAATTCGGCGAGACCTCCACAAATTTGAACAGCCCCTACCGATCGCGAGCTTTTACGAAGCAGTCCTACCGCCGCCCACGATTTGTGTAGTTGCCGACCTGCCAAACTCCGTTGATGAGAAATTCGATTTTAAGTTTAAAATTAATAATGGCACCTGATAATGAAGATTCTCAAAAGATTCTTTTGGGTTCTGTTATGAAAATACTTTCGAATTCACTTCAGATTGACTGCGAAGCCAAGAAAGCATAATTTCTAAAGCAGTAAGGAGTCATTAAGGAAGAGTCGAAAGCCTTACTAAAAACAGTGAACTCAAGAAAATTAGTAGTCATTTCTACGCACGAGCCCGTGTTAGAGTTACAGTTTCCTCAAACAATATTCAATACAGAATTCTATCTGTTATAAAACTGTACTTATTATTGTTTAGGATCCTTTTTTCTGTCGTATATTAATAAAATCTTAATGATTGCGCTCTTTAACTAATCATCGAAATAATCTTAGTGTAATATTTATACATAAATTAACCCCAAGAAAAATTTACTTAACCAACTAAACACTTATTTATATAGCCGTATCTTTTAAATGCTGATTAATGGATAATTAAGAAGATAATTATAAGCAAGGTTATCAGTTGGGATATTTCTTTCCTTTGTGATGATGATAACAGACATTATTATATAATCAGATTGGTGTCTTCTAAATTCAATTGCAATACAGTGTACATCCGATTTTTCTCTGCGGATTTCGTGTGGTTTTTCATGTGGCTGAGATTATTTATCGGTTAGTCTGGTAGTGGGATTTTATAGAAATAAATATATATTGCGCTTCTTTAGGTGCATCGATCCAAATATCAATGTTGTGGCCGCTGCCATGGGTACAAAAATTAACTAAACGAGGCATAAGTAAGCCACGGCTTGTGAGCAGCTCTGCATCCGGTCTATATAAAAGCATCACTGTCAATCAAAGTAATAATTTTAAGAGTAGAAAAGTAGTCAAGTACTATTTTATGGTGATTTATAGCAGAATGGGCCAAACGCATCTCAAAAAGTATGGTCAAAGACAATATAAACACTAAGATGAGTAACGCCCATACATTTGAATGTGACGCAAAATTTCTAGCCTGGCCTTTCATCTGGCCTTTGAGGCTTCGTACGGCATGCCTGCCGACTGGTTGTTCGTTCTCCAAAGACCAGACGAACGAATGTCGAAGTCGCGGCTTGCTGATGCTGACACGAGCTACGAAGTTAGTCGCCAGCCTGCCTTCAGCAAATCTGGTCGATGCTGCTTTGCGTCGCTTCGTTTTTATTCATAAAATGCATGCTTTATTTAAATGATATATTACCCTAGATATTAACAAATAATTTTACAGGAAAATTTAAGAACTTTTATAAGTTTTACACAAGGCGCTTCTTGCGCAATAACTATGTTAAGAAAATAGCACACATAGATTGATTTCACTTTTCTTTTTGGACAGTGTATGCTCGAGAAAAGTTCTTGTCTCAGCCAATAGCGAGCGTGCACCTTTCGTTGTATGCGTGAATTATACATGCATAAGAACTTTAAAGTATGTATGTATGTGTTGATATTCACTGCTCTGGCTTTAGCTGGCAAGAAATTAATTTTGTTAGTTTTCTAGCGCAGATCATGACCTATCCCAAATTTGTGTTGATATATGAATGCATTTTGTGTACTGAAGTTGGCTCCGCAGATAATACCCGCGGGTCATGACCCCATTATAATTATAATGGTCTCCTCGCGGTGTTCCCTGCGTACTTTGTTCTTTATAATTCGAACAACAAAAATAATAAAATAAAAAAAAATAATAAAATAATTAAATGTATCTTTGAAAAAATAATAAATATGTTCATTAAAACTCTATTAACTTAATGTCCCGATTTGCAATTCCAAAGAATGTTTACACACAGCAGAAGCAGTAAGATACTATTAGTACATTGATGATTTTATCTACAACGCAAGGTAGAAACAGGGTGCACCTATTACTATGCAGTTGAAAAGCATCAACGCCCCTATCAACGTCATCATATTTAAAAGGATATGGAACGGAACGGATACTGCCGAATGAGCTTGTGTTCTTATTCAAATTGGGTCATTTGAAGCTCAACGTCCTAGGCAAATGTGAGCTTCCAACAAAACATTACCTGCTATTTCTAAATTTCTAGCCTGGCTTTCTAACCTGTCTTTTACGATTTCACACGACATGGCAGCCAACTGCTGTTCATAACGACGAACGAATGCCGAAGTCGCTGCTTACTGATTCTGACACGAGCAGCGAAATCAGTCGCCAGTCTGTCTTCAGCAAAGCTGGTCGATGTTGTTTTGCGTCGCTTAGTTTTCCAAGTACATTGAGCAAAAAAGTTTTGAGCTTACAATCGAAACAAAGCACTCTTGCTTTATCTTGATACCAACGATGCCTTTTACAGGAAAATTTAAGAACTAAATCATTTTTACACAAGGCGTATCATGTGCAATAACCATGTGAAGAAAATAGCATAGATAGATTGATTTCACTTTTGTTTTTGGACAGTGTATGCTTGAGAAAAGTTCTTGTCTCAGCCAATCGCGTGCAAGCATATTTTTGTCTGTATACGTGAATTATGCATGTATAAGAACTTTAAATGTGTATATATATATTTATGTATATGTTTTTATTCACTGCTCTAGCTTTTGCTGGCAAGAAATTAATTTTGTTAGATTTCTAGCGCTGATCATGACCTACCCCAAGTTTGTATCCATATATAAATGCATATTGTGTAATGAGGTTTGCTCCGTAGCCAATATGTATTTTTAAGTCGATGCAAGTATTTATATAACTTCTTTATATTAATTGATTATTTTTATTAATAAATATTGTTTTTAAGCGATACAAATTAAAATATGAAATAAAAGAGCAAACTTGTTGTCTTAAAGATAAATTTTATAAATTGTCTTTTTTAATTGAATTATTTTGTATTCGAACTATAAAGAACAAAGTCGCCGCTAACTGAAGGTTGGGTCCAAATTCATATTTATTTATATAAATTATTATTTGATTTGTATTTTTATACCTTAAACTCAATGAAAATGGGTAAAAAGAGCATACTGTATTTGTGCAAAATGCAAATGTATGCAATAGGCAGAAGAAAGCATCTCCGACACCATAAAGTATATATATTCTTGATCTGCATCAACAGCTGAGTCGATCTAGCCATGTCCGTCATCATGTCCGTATGTATAAACGCAAGGATCCCATAACCTATAAAAGCTAGAGACTTGAAAAGAGCGAGAGAATTTAAGATGTATGTGCTCCTAGTGCCTGCGAGCATCGAGTTTGTTTCCGATAATCGATAACCTACTCCGTTTCCAAGCAATCGATAAAAATCGATATCGATATCATGTTTTTTGGGCAGTTTAAAATAGAATATATAAATGCATTTGATGTTGGAAGAGGGTACAGGGTATCCCCTAGCGGGAGCTCCCGACTAGAGCCTCTTGTTTAGCACTCTTTAATTTCTTAATTGGAAAATAAAAATAATATAAATTTAATTCAAAGACATCATATAATTATTTGTATAGACTTAAAAATACATATTTTTTACGAAGCCAACCAAGTTATTTCTTTGCCAGTCAGAGACTTTTCCAGAGCAGTGGATAACAACACATTCAAATGAGCTATGTATATCCACACACATACAAACATAATTGATTGCACGGCCCTCATAGTGCCGAAGCTGAGAGCACATTCTATTTTTAGCTTTTTTGCTCTCTCGGCTGTGAGAGCGCAATGATACAGATTTCGTTTGCGTTCTCAATTTTCAAAAAATCAAGCTACATAGAAACATTTTATGTATGGCGTTACTCATGTTACTCTTTATATTGTCTTTGGTTAATAGTTAATATATTTAAAATTTGTTACCGAAAGTTTAGCAGCGCATCCCCTTATTAAGACTGAATACATCTTTTTAGGTGACAGCAAAATGAATGCCCGTAAAAGGAAACTATCAAACTACTAAATGTGCGACATCGTGGGCTCCCATCCCCAGCAGCTATGCTCAACGGCACCCGGAGTGTGTACTATACTCTACCCCAATATGCCATATTTATACTACACTTGTCAATCTCAATTTATCACAGTCTGTTTAACTATCTATGAAGGCGGAAACCATAAAATCATAAATCTAAATGTGGCATTGAAAATGACTACGAAAAGCATATAGGTCAAACTTGTTCAAATTTCTTAAATACCCGAAAGTTGCTTAAAAATACGTTTAATTTCCTATATATTTTGAGCAAATAAAATATGATCTTAAAAGCTTAAAGACTGAACATTAAAAAATGGTTTTATTTATTATAAGAATCTTCTTATTACATAAAGATATAAGCGATAGATGTGAACAATAGGTAGTCGACATATTATTAGGATCCACACGATAAACATGCATCCTTGTTTTCAAGGGAACAAATCATTTGTGCCATTCTACGCTCTCGTTCTATATCTGACTCGTTTGTGTCTCCCATTTCCATCGAAGCATGTTGGTCAACAAAATTCTGTGCATTAATTTCCACTACAGACACATTTTTGTCTACAGTAAATTGTATAGCATTTGCAGCTGGTTTTGTGCGAAGATAATACATGCCTGTTTTAAGGCCCGCTTTCCAGGAATAAAAGTGGATTGATGTTAATTTTCCATAGTTTGGCTCAGCAACATGAATATTAAAAGATTGACTTTGATCAATAAACGCCCCTCTATCAGCTGCCATTTTAATAGTTGACTTTACCGATATCTCCCATACGGTTTTGTACAAATCCCGGATTTCTTCGGGTATAGATTCTATATTTTGTATAGATCCTCGGCTTGCGATAATTTGATTTTTCATCTCATCATCCCACAAATCAAGCTCCGTTAAATCACGCAATAAATGAGGATTTACAACTTGAAACTCACCGGACAATACTCGTCTTGTATAAATGTTTGAAGTGTAGGGCTCGAACGACTCATTGTTGCCCATTATTTGCGCAGTGGATGCTGTGGGCATGGGAGCAATTAGCAAAGAGTTTCTAACACCGTGCTGTTTTATGGACCTTTTAAGATGATCCCAGTCCCAAAGATCTGTTGGTGATCTGTTCCACATATCATACTGTAAAACTCCCTTGCTTACTGGACTTCCAATATAGGTTTCATACGGGCCATCCTTCTTGGACAATTCACAACTAGCTTCCAAAGCTCCATAGTAAATAGTTTCAAAGATTTGTTGATTCAAAAGAGATGCTTCTTCGCTTTCATACGGAAACCTCATCAGAATTAATGCATCTGCAAACCCTTGTACACCAATACCAATAGGGCGGTGCCGTAAATTTGATTTTTTTGCCTCTGGCAAGGGATAATAGTTTATATCAATTATTTTATTCAGGTTTTTGGTAACAATTTTAGTTACATCTTTCAGTTTTTTGAAGTCGTAAGATTTTTCGGCCGTCACAAACATGTTTAGGGCTATTGATGCTAAATTACATACAGCTATTTCGTCTGGCGCTGAATACTCAACAATTTCCGTGCATAAATTACTGCACTTTATAGTTCCAACATTTTGTTGATTGCTTTTTCTGTTACACGAGTCTTTAAAAAGCATGTAAGGGGTACCAGTCTCCACTTGAGATTCAATTATGGCAAACCAAAGAGATTGAGCCTTAACAATTCGATTCTGTCGCCCCTCTTTTTCATATTTGACATACAATTTTTCAAATTCTTCACCCCAAACATCTTGCAGACCGGGGCATTTGTGTGGACACATCAACGACCAATCCTCGTTGGCTTCAACCCGCTTCATAAAGAGATCAGGAATCCACAAGGCATAAAATAGATCCCGAGCCCGATGTTCCTCTTTTCCAGTATTTTTTTTAAGGTCTAAAAATTCAAACACGTCTGAATGCCAAGGCTCCAGGTAAATAGCGAATGCTCCTGGTCTTTTACCACCACCCTGATCGACATAGCGTGCCACATTGTTAAATACTCTAAGCATTGGTACCAAGCCATTTGAAGTACCATTTGTGCCGGAAATAGAGGTGCCCTTTGCTCGAATACAATGAACATTAAGACCAATGCCTCCTGCCGATTTGGAGATCATTGCGCACTGCTCTACTGTTTTAAATATTCCTTCAATAGAATCCGATGCCATTGTTAAAAGAAAACATGATGATAATTGGGGACGGTTTGTGGCAGCAGCAAAAAGCGTTGGTGATGCATGTGTAAAATAACGTTCCGATAGTAAATTATATGTTTCAATCGCAGAATCAATATCATCACCATGTATACCAATTGCGACACGCATTAGCATGTGCTGTGGTCGTTCCGCTATTTTGCCATTAATTTTAAGCAAATATGATCGCTCAAGTGTCTTAAATCCAAAGTAATTATATCCAAAATCACGATCATAAATTATTGCAGAGTTCAAGCGATCTGAATTATTTGCAACAATGTTGTAATGATATTCAGACACCATAGGAGATGTTTCATTAGTTTCCCTGTTAACGTGCTTATATAAATCTTCAAAGACATCTGAAAAGAAATTATTTAACAAATAAGCTAAAAATCGTTCATATTGTATTTTAAAATTATTTAAGTAACTATCGCGTATGATTATGTAGTCGTAATAATATGACTACAAACTAACTCTATACACAACCTGAAAACATAAGATTACTAACCAGACAACATATACATAGATTTTACAGCTAGGAGACACTGTGTCTCTCAGCTCTTTTAATGCTCTCTCGTTATTTTTTAATGTAATTTAAATGCATGGGTATGTATGTGTTTGCACAAGAAAAAAGCACACAAATTAAATTTTTTCAAATTTATGTGCCATACCTTGCCTGCTTATCTATCAAAAAAGCATATGGCTCCGTAACTTTCTTACTCTTTAAGTCGCACCCAAACAAAAACAAAGTCGATGCTGTCTTTCTATATGTTGTTTGGTTAGTGATAAGACATGACATCGCAAAAAAGCCATTGGCGGCATTGTTAGTAAAATATATTGGAAGCCATACGAGACTCTCCTTAGAACAATGTCGTTATAGCCGTATGACTCATCAGCAACTTGTAACGATTTTTTAATTTTGCTTTTTTTTTTGTCTATTATCCTATTGAGCAGCATAGAGCACAATAACTCTAAACTCATTACATGGATATAGATGTATGTTCTTTCATTTAACTTTGAATGTAAATGATGCAAGTAGAACATTGCAAAAACAGCATGGTAAAGGCCACCGATAAATAGTCATTGCTATAACATTATTAGTATGAATAATAAATAATAATATTTAACAGGTAAGTATATATTTATTTTTTTTTTATTAATCTACCCACTAAAAGTTAGCTCTAAGAAATTGAAAGACTATCTAAAAAATAGAAAAAACATTAGCAATTCAAATGATTGAAAATTAAATTAATCTAAAATAACAAAAGGTAAAAGGTACAAGGTAATTTGAGGCGGTGAATAATATCCAAAATATGTTCGGTAGACTAATAACTTACAACACCATGAAAGTCAATTAGCACGCTCATTAGTACAAATTTTTATAATATAATTAAGATGTGGTTTAGGTAACAACAGAAGAATTGATTTGTAATTAATTAATAAATAGAGTGTAATGGTAAATATACAAAATGTGCAAAACCAGACTGTTGAGAGTCATATGAAGACTAGGTCAGTCCCTATCTAAATAACGCCTGAAATAACTTTAATCGGGGAATTTTAATTTAACTTAGAATCTCAGTACAAGGCGCTGTAGACTTTAGCGGCAGTTGAGCTGCTGAATATGCGTGTGCCAGAATTAAAACAAATGCTGCCCATAAGAGGATAGCCCTTGTCATTCTGATGAAGAATAGTTAATAGATAGTTAATTGAGTCAGTACTAGTGGGTGAATATTAGAACGAAACTTAAAGCCCAAAAGACAACGGCTGACTTGGTTTAATTGGCCTCAACGTTTTGAACAATCATGTGCAGAGGCAGCAACTTAGAATCAAAATATATTGGGTACGAATAAAGAAACATAATCTTGTAGTTATTTTGTTGATGTTGATAGTTATATATAACAAGAGGTTCTAGTCGGGAGCTCCCAACACCAAATGCAGTTCGAGCAATGCGCGCGTTTGAAGATATAAAAATGTATTTAAAAACAAGTAAGAGTTTCTAGTCGGGAGCTCCCGACTAGGGGATACCCTGAACCCTCTTATTCCAACACCAAATAATTTTGACACGAGTTTTAAGTTGCTTGGCAAACACAAATTCGAGTCTACAACCAATCGCTGGTTGGATCCTCAACTTTTGCAATTGCCCTCTACTTCTGTTCAGACACCTACGCCTTTCTTGTCCCTACTTAGCAACTTGGATTTATCTCCAATCATGTCTTAATCGCCTTCTCCGAGCGATTGTCCAATTACCCCTGTTTTAACCCCTGTAAAAGTACCAGTAGAGCCCAAACCTGATCCTGTCCCAGTTATCCAAACTGCCTCAGCCCCTCAGCTTGTTAAAAACAATCATGGTGCCTTTCTAGCTTCTTCAACCATGTATTAACTGCAGCCCCATCAGCGCCTACTTTGACGGTTGTTGCCCCTCTAACACTTCTAAGTCATTGGCAGCCTGTATTGCTAGCAAATCTTCTGCTAGCGTGTCAATTACCAAACTTATTTTCTCCACACCTCGTGAAATATCATCATTCAAATTAATGTTTCACATAATATTTTCCCAATCATTTGTGATCCCAAATTTTGGCCTCCGCACATGATTGTTTTTCGAGCTCAAACTAAAATAACCAGCCTGTCACCCTTCCAATCCCTTTAATACAGGGTACCATTTCTACCCCAAAAAAACTAACTTCATCTTCTGACCAAATCTTTATTCATGATCAGAATGCAAGAGGTCCCATTTCAAAGAATAAATATCTTTACATGGCCACCATTTACTTCGATTCGGATATTATCGCATTCTCAGTAAAATGGTTATAATCAACCATATCTGATTTTGAGGTTTTTTCGAATAATTTTATTTTGCTTAGAAATAATCGAGGTGGTGGGGTGTTAATTGCCGTTAAAGCTACTCTTCAGTCAGAACTTTTCTGTTTTGGTACGCCTACTGACGCTAATGTTGTCACAGTTAAAGTGTCTTTTCCTACAGGGAATGTCTATATTACATGCTCTTATGTCCCTCCTTCATCTGATATTCAAGTTTATATGAAATATATTACTTGTATTAAAGAAGTTTCTTCACACGTGCGTGATAATGACCTATTTATGGTGTTGGGTGATTTTAATTTGCTGAACATCTCGGTCATTATTCACTGCCAAAAATTATCTAGTGCCGTCAGCACATCATGACTTTATGAACTGCATGCTTGATCTTTCGTTGTTTCAAATCAATTCAATTTCTAATCATTTGATAAGAACACTTGACCTCGTATTTGTTAATAACTACCTTATTTCTAATGTATCTAGGTCCCCTTCTTTATCTCTTATATCCTTTCTCTCCACAAGAATGGTGGATAGTCTGTTATACAAAATTACAGGGGCATTGCATAACTGTCCGCTATTCCTAAATTATTTGAAAAAATAATCACATCGAATTTGCAGCATTTCTGCAAATCAGTTGCTTCCCCTGTTCAACATGGATTCGTAAAGAATCGGTCAACTACGACCAATCTGCTTGAGTTTACTTCTTTGGTAAATTATGTAATTTATACTGACTTCAGTAAGGCCTTTGACTCTGTGCACCATGTTTTCTCTATTGAACTTTCTCTAACCCTAATAAAATCATTGCTTTCCGGGTACCTTCGAAAAGTCGCTGACCATTCCCAGCTATGAGCAGGTGCATAGCTTGCCGAACAAGCTGTAAATTTTTCTCTTTGTGCTATACACTTAACACTCTTTATATCTAGCTTACATTTCTTTACTATTAGCAATCATCTTACTTTATTTTTTCCTATTTCTTGTATTTTCTTAATAAATATAAGTTTACTTTACAACACTTTTTCTTCCTACTTACACCCTTCTTCTTGGATGTAGGCTCTAATATCGACACTGACAAAATTAGTTGTGGAAAGGGTCACAGCTGGCCGGACTTGGCAAACAAAACACCTCTATCGGTCGGTAATGCTATTTAGAAAATTGCTTTATTTAATTAGGCTTTTAACATATAATATCATTATCATTATTGCATAATGTTTGGAATAATGAGGAAGACTCGTTTTGTCGACCATTATTAAAAAAAAAACGAGAAAGAAGGACAATCTTCGGCACGCCAAAGATCTAATACCCTTGCAGACCCAACCTTTTCATAATGCTCATAGTTCTTTACCCCTATCTAAGAAGTACCGGGAAAATAGTAAATGCCGAGTTTGGTCAAGATATCTTGATAAACAAAATGTTTTTTCATACAACTTAATTTTCGACCGATCGTTCCTATGGCAGCTATATGATATAGTGGTCCGATCTTTATAGGATTTTGCATATATATGAGGAGCACAGTAAAACTAACAAATGCCGAGTTTGGTCAAAATATCTTGAAAAACAAATGGTTTTTTCATACAAAAACTTAATTTTCGACAATTCATTCCTATGGCAGGTATATGATATAGTGGTCCGATATTAATAGGACTTTGCACATATATGAGGAGTAAAGTAAAACTAATAAATGCCGAGTTTGGTCAAGATATCTTGAAGAACAAAATGTTTTTTCATACAAAAACTTAATTTTCGACCGATCATTCCTATGGCAGCTATATGATACAGTGGTCCGATATTAATAGGATTTTGCACATATATGAGGAGTAAAGTAAAACTAAAAAATGCCGAGTTTGGTCAAGATATCTTGAAAAACAAAATATTTTTTCATATAAAAACTTAATTTTCGACCGATCGTTCCTATGGCAGCTATATGATATAGTGGTCCGATCCAGCTGGTTTTCACATATGTGCTGCGTGCAACAGAAAGAGGGAGTTCTGCAAAGTTTCATTAAGATAGCTTTAAAACTGAGGGACTAGTTCGCATAGAAACAGACAGACGGACATGGCTATATCGACTCGGCTGTTGATGCTGATTAAGAATATATATACTTTATGGGGTCGGAGATGTCTCCTTCTATGTGTTACACATTTCACGACAAAATTATAATACCCTCTGCAAGGGTATAAAAAGAATAAATAAATAAAATTGATGTGGTGTGCTATATCTGTTTTCTGTATGTCAAAGTCTTTGTTACTGTTCTTCTTAGGTAATAAATATACATATGTATATACAAATGTGAGGTTTGTGTGGAATTCATGTTAACAAGAGGAATTATAATTATGTATTAAAAACATTTTGAAGAGTGAGAAATAATAGCGGACAATAATAATTAAATTAGAATGACACGTGAAATGCATTTATCGGAAGCAGGGTTTGATAAGGGGCTTGCTGGTACCCGGCACAACAATTGCAGAAATCTCTATGAGTAAATCTGTATAGAAATACGATTGCCAACTTTCTCAAGAATGTCGATAATTACGGTAATATTAAGTGCTGCGGTCTGATAAATGAGCGGTGTAAACGGGAAATTTCACGAGCTGCAGTTCAAACGGGTATATCTTTAATGCAGATCAGACGCCATTTAAATCTTAATATACATAACATACATCGAATACAAGTCCATTTAGTTTAAGTAGAAAACAAAAACGTTTTAAAGGCATCCCGAGAGCCTGTACCCAAGGTAATGAAACGTCACTTATGTATGTGCTCGTTTGGCATTTGGTGAAAACTATAAATTTTATTTTTTCGGTAAAAAGAATCATTTTTGATGGCCCACACTTAAGTCGTAACTATATTTATATTAATAACAAGTAAGAGGTTCTAGTCGGGAGCTCCCGACTAGGGGATACCCTGAACCCTCTTATTCCAACACCAAATAATTTTGACACGAGTTTTGAGTTGCTTGGCAAACACAAATTCGAGTCTACAACCAATCGCTGGTTGGAGCCTCAACTTTTGCAATTGCCCTCTACTTCTGTTCAGACACCTACGCCTTTCTTGTCCCTACTTAGCAACTTGGATTTATCTCCAATCATGTCTTAATCGCCTTCTCCGAGCGATTGTCCAATTACCCCTGTTTTAACCCCTGTAAAAGTACCAGTAGAGCCCAAACCTGATCCTGTCCCAGTTATCCAAACTGCCTCAGCCCCGTCAGCTCCTGACCGCAAAGGTAGACCTGCGCGCAATATTTCCCAGATTGTTAAAAACAATCATGGTGCCTTTCTAGCTTCTTCAACCATGTATTAACTGCAGCCTCATCAGCGCCTACTTTGACGGTTGTTGCCCCTCTAACACTTCTAAGTCATTGGCAGCCCGTATTGCTAGCAAATCTTCTGCTAGCGTGTCAATTACCAAACTTGTTTTTTCCACACCTCGTGAAATATCATCATTCAAATAAATGTTTCACATAATATGTTCCCAATCATTTGTGATCCCAAATTTTGGCCTCCGCACATGATTGTTCACGAGCTCAATCTAAAATAACCAGCCTGTCACCCTTCCAATCCCTTTAATACAGGCCATAAATATCTTTTTATGGCCACCATTTACTTCGATTCGGATATTATCGCATTCTCAGTAAAATGGTTATAATCAACCATATCTGATTTTGAGGTTTTTTCGAAAAATTTTATTTTGCTTAGAAATAATCGAGGTGGTGGGGTGTTAATTGCCGTTAAAGCTACTCTTCAGTCAGAACTTTTCTGTTTTGGTACGCCTACTGACGCTAAGGTTGTCACAGTTAAAGTGTCTTTTCCTACAGGGAATGTCTATATTACATGCTCTTATGTCCCTCCTTCATCTGATATTCAAGTTTATATGAAATATATTACTTGTATTAAAGAAGTTTCTTCACACGTGCGTGATAATGACCTATTTATGGTGTTGGGTGATTTTAATTTGCTGAACATCTCGGTCATTATTCACTGCCAAAAATTATCTAGTGCCGTCAGCACATCATGACTTTATGAACTGCATGCTTGATCTTTCGTTGTTTCAAATCAATTCAATTTCTAATCATTTGATAAGAACACTTGACCTCGTATTTGTTAATAACTACCTTATTTCTAATGTATCTAGGTCCCCTTCTTTATCTCTTATATCCTTTCTCTCCACAAGAATGGTGGATAGTCTGTTATACAAAATTACATGGGAATTGCATAACTGTCCGCTATTCCTAAATTATTTGAAAAAATAATCACTTCGAATTTGCAGCATTTCTGCAAATCAGTTGCTTCCCCTGTTCAACATGGATCCGTAAAGAATCGGTCAACTACGACCAATCTGCTTGAGTTTACTTCTTTGGTAAATTATGTAATTTACACTTCAGTAAGGCGTTTGACTCTGTGCACCATGTTTTCTCTATTGAACTTTCTCTAACCCTAATAAAATCATTGCTTTCTGGGTACCTTCGGAAAGTCGCTGACCATTCCCAGCTATGAGCAGGTGCATAGCTTGCCGAACAAGCTGTAAATTTTCCTCTGCCGGGTCGCTTACATTTCTTTACACTATTAGCAATCATCTTACTTTATTTTTTCCTATTTCTTGTATTTTCTTAATAAATATAATCTTACTAAACAACACTTTTTTTTCCTACTTACACCCTTCTTCTTGGATGTAGGCTCTAATATCGACACTGACAAAATTAGGTGTGGAAAGGGGCACAGCTGGCCGGACTTGGCAAACAAAACACCTCTATCGGTCGGTAATGCTATTTAGAAAATTGCTTTATTTAATTAGGCTTTTAGCATATAATATCATTATCATTATTGCATAATGTTTGGAATAATGAGGAAGACTCGTTTTGTCGACCATTATTAAAAAAAAAACGAGAAAGAAGGACAATCTTCGGCACGCCAAAGATCTAATACCCTTGCAGACCCAACCTTTTCATAATGCTCATAGTGCTTTGCCCGTATCTAAGAAGTACCGGGAAAATAGTAAATGCCGAGTTTGGTCAAGATATCTTGATAAACAAAATGTTTTTTCATACAACTTAATTTTCGACCGATCGTTCCTATGGCAGCTATATGATATAGTGGTCCGATCTTTATAGGATTTTGCATATATATGAGGAGCATAGTAAAACTAACAAATGCCGAGTTTGGTCAAGATATCTTGAAAAAAATGTTTTTTTCATACAAAAACTTAATTTTCGACCGATCATTCCTATGTCAGCTATATGATATAGTGATCCGATATTAATAGGACTTTGCACATATATGGGGAGTAAAGTAAAACTAAAAAATGCCGAGTTTGGTCAAGATATCTTGAAAAACAAAATGTTTTTTCATACAAAAACTTAATTTTCGACCGATCGTTCCTATGGCAGCTATATGATATAGTGGTCTGATCCAGCTGGTTTTCACATATGTGCTGCGTGCAACAGAAAGAGGGAGTTCTGCAAAGTTTCATTAAGATAGCTTTAAAACTGAGGGACTAGTTCGCATAGAAACAGACAGACGGACATGGCTATATCGACTCGGCTGTTGATGCTGATTAAGAATATATATACTTTATGGGGTCGGAGATGTCTCCTTCTATGCGTTACACATTTCACGACAAAATTATAATACCCTCTGCAAGGGTATAAAAAGAATAAATAAATAAAATTGATGTGGTGTGCTATATCTGTTTTCTGTATGTCAAAGTCTTTGTTACTGTTTTTCTTAGGTAATAAATGTACATATGTATATACAAATGTGAGGTTTGTGTGGAATTCATGTTAACAAGAGGAATTATAATTATATTATATTATATTATAATTATATATTTTTAAGAGTGAGAAATAATAGCGGACAATATCAATTAAATTAGAATGACACGTGAAATGCATTTATCGGAAGCAGGGTTTGATAAGGGGCTTGCTGGTACCCGGCACCACAATTGCAGAAATCTCTATGAGTAAATCTGCATAGAAATACGATTGCCAACTTTCTCAAGAATGTCGATAATTACGGTAATATTAAGTGCTGCGGTCTGATAAATGAGCGGTGTAAACGGGAAATTTCACGACCTGCAGTTCAAACGGGTATATCTTTAATGGAGATCAGACGCCATTTAATTCTTAATATACATAACATACATCGAAGACAAGTTCATTTAGTTTAAGTAGAAAACAAAAACGTTTTATATGCATCCCGAGAGCCTGTAACCAAGCTTATGAAACGTCATTTATGTATGTGCCCGTTTGGCATTTGGTGAAAACTATAAATTTTGTACCCATGAATTCCAGAAAGTATTATTTCGGTAAAAAGAATCATTTTAGATGGCTCACACTTAAGTCGTAACTATATTTATATTAATAACAAGTAAGAGGTTCTAGTCGGGAACTCCCGACTAGGGGATACCCTAAACCCTCTTATTCCAACACCAGATAAATTAATAAAAAAAAAAAGTTCCCTTGGCAGGGCTCGAACTCGTAACTGACCGCATTACTTGCTGTCGACTCTACTCAACAGCCACACCAGAAAAAAAAAAAATAACACTTTCCCCGGTAGGGCTTGAACTCGCGACAGACCGCACCACCTGGTATGCCTCTACTCAGCAGCCACACCAACAACAATTAAGTACTTATGATAAAAAAAGGAACTAAAATAACATTACAAAAAAAAGATGCAATTACCATGCTGTTAGAATGCGAAGCAGACGCGCATGAATGTGTGTGTGTACATGTATACAGAAATTCTTAAAGCTGCTGCCCCACTCAATTGCGCAGTTGCATATAACTTTGATTTTTCCTAACCGATCTTTATGAAATTTTCTACAGTATATCTTATTGTACTATAGAATATTTGTGTATTCTGAAAAAGTCAATTGCATTTAAATTGTGGTTTAAATTGGTTGGCAATAAAAGTTGGGTTATTAATTTGATTTATAGCTGTGGGGTGATAGCGGGGAGGTGGCGATAGGTATGAAATGAAAGATACTTGAAATATCTATAATATTCTAGAAGCAACATATCATGTTTGGTGGCTCTATCTCTTATTATTTACCCAATTTGTTCAAAAAAACAGGATGTCGATATCGATTTTTATCGATTGCTTCGAAACGGAGTAAGTTATCGATTATCGGAAACAAGCTCGATCTGCGCGGGAACTAGGAGCACCTACATCTAAAATTTCATCATCTAAATCTCTTATAGGTTCTGAGATCCTTGCGTTCATACATACGGACGGAAGGACGGACAGACAGACGGACATGGCTAGATCGACTCGGCTATTGGTGCTGATCAAGAATATATATACTTTATGGGGTCGGAGATGCTTCCTTCTGCCTGTTACATACATTTGGATTTTGCACAAATACAATATACCCTTATACCCATTTTTAATGGGTTCAGGGTATAAAAATTAGTAAAAAGGATTCTGACGGGATTTCATCCATTTGTTTAAGTTTGAGAGCCCGACGCTTAGACATCTAAGTAATTCAAACTCTAGTCGTCACGATTGCAAATTTCACATATGAAACCTCTCTATATATATGTACATATGAACCCTCTCTATGTATACACTTTCTGCCTATGATAAAACTTTAGTACATTTCTTAAAACTTCAAAGTTCTCATCATTCACAATCTGTTAGGTAGTCCGTATGGCATTATTATCTGGAACTGTAATATTTTAAAATGTGAAAAGTCTAAGAAACTTACATTATGTTTATAACTAAATTAACTTTTTTAAATTTTATTGAGTTAACGATTTGAGCCGCAAGTTCACAGTCTTATCGAACTTAGTGCGTGAGCATTAGATATTAAAAGTTTCTTAAACAGTTTAAAACAAGGCAAAAAAAATAATTTTGTACGCGTGCGTACAAATAGTCTTGGAAAGGATATGACAGAAATCTAGTTTGTATATACAATTACCTGAAAAAACTTTCCTTGTTTCCTTGTGAAGATTGGAAACTGCAATTCTAGCAGCTAAAAGTGCATAGTCTGCATGATGGGTTGTTAGGCTGGCTGCTATCTCCGCTGCTAAATTATCCAGCTCCTGTGTTGTCACACCACAGTACAGCCCGTTTATGACTTTAAGAGTAATTGAAACCTAATTTAAAAGATTTAATATTCTTAAACATGAACGTATTCAATATGGAATATAGATAAAGGTAAAATGCTCTAGTCGCGAATAACCGACTAAGAAACCCTTAACCCATCGCCAAACTGGAGTAACAAATAAGTTCGTTTCCCTCTATATACAAAACAAGTAAGAGGTTCAAGTCGGGAGCTCCCGACTAGGGGATACCATGAACCCTCTTCTTCCAACATCAAATGCATATATATATTCTATTTAAGAAGCTATATGTCAAGTTTGATGACTCTAGCTTTTATTATTTACCAAAATTGCCCAAAAAACTAGATATCGATCTTTATCGATTGCTTGGAAACGGAGTAAGTTATCGATTATCGGAAACAAACTCGATCTGCGCAGGCACTAGGAGCACCTACATCTAAAATTTCAAGTTTCTAGCTCTTATAGGTTCTGAGATCCTTGCGTTCATACATACGGACAGACTATATACAATATACCCCTATACCAAAGACAATATAAGCACAAAAATAGATAAAACTAAAATTAGGTAAATATTGCGCTGTCAATTAATTTTTTGCAAAATGCAAACACAATTCCAAATAAAGCCCAAGCTACCGAACGGTACTTCAAATTCGATGAAATTTGAATGCGTGAGTCATTGATATGCAATGTACGAATGCGATTTTGCGTTTTTAGCAGTTTACATCTTGCCTAATTTTGCAATGCCTGGTCAACGAGCTAATGAAAACCTTATTCAATTAATTTATGTCCACTACCACAAGGGAAATTCTACTAAGGAATTGGCGGAAATGTTCTCAATTAAGCTAAGAACTATTTATAATATTACTAACTGCGACGAAAAAGGAAACAGATTGAAATTAAAGCACTCCGGAGTCTGTACATCGTCGAAAGGTGTTCGTGAGCTGCGCATTTTCAACGAAGTGATGACGAAAGAGTTTTACTTGGACAATTTAAAGAATAAATTGCCATAGAGCGCAATAAAGTGTGATTTTGTAGATCCCCAAAACCCCAATAAACAGAGTTACAAGCTTTATGAAGACAACGACCCCAAACACAAATTGTTTTTGGGCAGGACTTGGCTACTGTATAATTGCAGCAAAGTCATTGACACCCCTGCCAAGAGTCCCGACTTAAACCCAATTGAAAATTTGTCTTTCCCAAAGAAGGGTGTGGGGAAATGGAGCCCAACTAATAAAAAAAAAAAAAAAAAAAAACTCTCAAGGCCATTCAAGAAGAGTGGACAAAAATACCCGAAATGTATGATCTGCATAACATTCTTCAGTCAATGTCTTTTCGTCTGCGGGCTGTAATGGATGCTAATTGCTACTATACAAAAAATAAATAGTACCACAATAGCTATAGTTTCCGTTTAAAAATTAATTTGTGTGCTGTTTTTTATTTTGCAAGCAATCACTTGACAAAATACATATATATAGTTTATGGGGTCGGATGTATATTCTTCTACGCAATGCATATTAATGACAAAATATGTAATAATACCATCTACAAGAGTATAAAAACGGATTAACTCAAAAGAATAGTACTATGTGTAATAGAAAGATTTGACTTGTCTTTGTATAAAAGTCATTTTTTTTACTGTACGCAATACATATTTCAAGTCAATTTATTAACTTAACTTTTATTATAATTTGATAGAAAAATGATTTTGATAACAACTTCATCAAAAATATTTATATATATATATATGACAAAAATATTCCAAATGATGGACCTTTACAATTTTTATCTAGATAATCGTAGACTATATTGTGTAGGGACGTTAGCTGGTAGTGACTGAAAATTGTTAATAAATATGGGAGCACAGGTTTTTCATCTACTAATTTCTTAAGTAATTTGTTTTGAAATGAATGTTTGTAGTTCCATAATTACATAATGTGTAACTTAAATACTTACAGGATCAACAAAGTCCATATTTAAATTATAACATAGCTTCTGCACTCTAGATGTAATTTTATCGAAATGAATTTCCTCCTTCCTTCCATCTAAATAATAGAATATATGTTGTTACACACGCACAAAATAAATGTGCAATATATTCACCTCTTTTAATAACATATAATTTTTCGGGCTTTAGGGACTTTGATTTCATCATTTTAAATATTCACAGTTTTAGGAATCCAAGTCGGCTTGCTTATTACACAAAAATGGCGCCAAAATGTTGTGTTGTGCCAATTTACACCTTTCGATAAATACAAAATTATTAAACGATAAAAATGGATGATTGAGAAATATGTCAATCTGTTTCAACAACTACTGAAAAGTGTCAAGATAGCGTTCAGAAAACTACTTACCTTTATACATGGACAATTATTATTGCTGAATGTTCTACTACTTTAGGATACGAATAAAAATATCAAATCCATTTATCATTTTAATGATTATACAATTAGCTTTAATAATTTACATATGATGCTATTACGAAACAAAATGAAATTTCTGCTAAACATATTTTTTGTTTCTTTAATTTCTGTAAGTATAGTTCTATCTAAAAAATTGTAAGTTTAAAACAATTACATAAACGAAAATCTTTGGTATGGAAAGTACAGACGAAGTTCCGGGCAGCAATACTATATATATATATATATATATATATATATATAATAATACAAAAATAATATAAATTTAATTAAACAGAACTAAGGAATGAAAAAATACATATATAAATATGTTAATTATTATAACCTTAAATAACCAAAATTGATCCAAAAAATTAAAAAAATAGCAGTTTATATCATTTTAAGCGGCTACTCGCAGGCGGCAACGATATTCAATAATTCACTAATCATACTTCTTCATACTTCTTTTAGGATAAACTTAAATTCATTTATTCGTCCTTGGTGTTATTGGCGTTAAGCCGTTTTCTTATCCGCCCTACAAAGAAAAAGTATTATGCAATTTGTGAAATATGTTAGGTATTAATTTATTCAATGTCTTTATGTGAGCAATAGTGAAATGTTTGAGTTAGAAAATACGGTCGGAGCGATAAGGGTGTAAGGCGGGTGACCGTCAGGATTTGGGAGTTGGCAGGTGCATTTTAGGCCAACGCATGGTGGGCAGCCCTCATTAGGGTGGACCTCATCACCTGGCCACCGTATGCATGTTTTCAGGTTCTCCGATAGAGTGTTCGAAAAGTAAAAGTAAGTAAAGTTCGTTTGTCCAAGTGTAAATATTGATTATTTTGTTAACCGACTCTTCCATTCACTGAGGTCTTACTCACCCCTGTTTGATTTTTGTCTAGCCGGCAAAGGAATAAAAACAACAAGTGGCCCAATGGCAAGTCTGTAAAGTATGTCCGTTAACATTCAGCTGTTTGGACCGCGGCGAGGAAAACCCTCACCTCAACGCCTGCACATCCGGTGAGGGTGATCGACCATCGAAGCCGCACAGAAGCCGCTCAGAGGAGCCAAGCATCGTGTGAGCTGGACAGATGGCATTCCTCACAAGTTCCGATAAGCCGGAGGGCAGGATTGTTTAATTCGAGCTTCTGCCCATCGGCCGAGGACTAAAGTAGTGCATATTCGGAGAGCCAGAATAATGCCGGTATCGGAATTCAGTTTTCGGCTGGAACATATGCAACTGACTTACCAGGGTCCGTGGAGAGAAGTGTTGCACGATTTCCAAGTCGTAGTGGAGGGTCAAGCGAAGAAATGGTACTGGACGGACCTTCTTACATCCGGGATTCCCGATTGGCCAAATTTGAGATACGCATTACACCCACAGTTCCAGACAAGGCGTTCAAATTTTGAGCTAGAGCATGAATTGCGCGAGGCAAGACAAGGGAGTCAAAGGCGGTGATCGGCAATTACTACGGTCAAGCTGGGCCAGCGAGAGTTCGCTGGGTTGCTAAATAAGGGTGGTCATCAGGATTTATGAGTTGGGGAGGGCTCCCTTAGGGTGGACCTAAACAGCTGTTCACCGTATGAATGTTTTCAGATTGTCCAATAGAGTGTTCGAAAAGTAACCAAAATTCATTAGTCCAAGCTAAAATATAAATTATTTTGCTAACCGCCTCATCTATTTATCGACGTCTTACTCACCCTGGTTGATTTCTGTCTAGACGGCAAATGGACAAGCGGAGTCTAAACGACAAGTCGGATCATAGCGTCTTTTTGCAGAGCCCTTTGCGCGGAAAATACTCCTTGCGTGCATCACGCCCACAAATGACCGTAGTCAAAATTAAATTCCTCTGTGCTATGGACCTCAAAGAGATTTGTGCAGACATTTGGATGCGCATGCATTCAATTTTTTCTGCTCGTAGTGCTATCTTCTGATGGTTACCGTATTCAATAAGGCCGATAAAAAAACTATATATATCTTTGGTACGACCTATTCTAGAGTATGCCTCATGTATCTGGTCACCACAATATGCCATCCACCAGGATAGAATTGAATTCGTTCACAAACAATTCTTGTTGCTTGCCCTTTGTGATTTAAATTGGGATCCTCGCGTATGGTCACCGTCATACTCCAGCAGACTTCTGATGACTAACGTTCCTTCTTTGATTAATCGTAAAACCATAATGGGTGTGATATATTTCAGAAACTAATTACTGGTGAAATCGAATCTTCTGTGATGACTGGCCAATTAAAATTCTCTATCCCTACTAGACTAACACGTCATTTTGTACCCGTATCGCTTTAACTTTGCTCAACTAACTATGCTTAGCATTAACCGTTCAGGTTTCTTTGTGATGACTATAACAAGCATTGCAGAGTATTCTACTAGGAGTCTATTCTAAACTATTTAGTAAGTAGATAGTCTTTTTTTTTGTTGTTGAGCAGAACCGTTTCAACTCCAAAGTGAGACGCATTGCACTGGCAAAAGAAGTGCCTTTAAAAAGGCAGGAAGCAACGGAGCAACCAGAGCTGTTGTTATTCTTTGCTTTAATTTCTCGACTGCACTTAGGACTTTGTTCATTAGAAACTTATAAGTTCTTCACTTTAAAGCACAGTTTAGGGGAACGAAGAAAACGGCGTTTTAATTTAAGTGCTATAATCATCCTGCAAGGTCCAGGAAACTTATAAGAACATGGTGTGTCCTCCTATTCGAAATATTCTTTAACGCCTAATATTTCCCGAATTCAGCCTGGACATTTCACCGCCTAAATGGAACTCCCAAAAATATAGAATACTAGGGACGCCAATGCTAGGAATGCTCTGCTCTTTTCCACCACATCGATCGACACTGGAAATGACAGATGTTTAATCTAGCAAATATAATATCAATAAACCGATGGATTGATTGTTCACCAGTGCCTATGCTCGGATAAATAGATTAACAAACAAGTGTGAGAGAGTTCTCAGTTGAGAGTGATTGACAGGTTTTACTTGTGCTCCAAGATTTTTATATATTTTTGCGCTTTTATCCTGCTTTTTATTTCAAAATTCTGCATGTTTCGGTGCTTTATTTAAAAAGCTTTTATAAACTGTGCAAAGTGTTGTGCAGCGTGTCTGTTAATTATTACATTTTATAAAACGCGGCGTCAGTTCCGTGTTTGTTGTTATTGGCTGTTTTAAGTCGTTTGCCTTTGTGCTCCCCTGTGCATACACTTGTTTGTGCGTGTGTTCGCTGCATACTTTCTGCTTGTGCATCGCGCTCTCACAAATTTCTTTCTATTGCTTTTCGCTCCAAACAATTTGTTTGTGTACGAATAATTGTTTTTTTGAGTGTTTACTTGTGCACCGTTTTCGTTTCGTTTTGCTCTGCGCTCTCGCAAGTTGCTTGCGCATTTAATAATTATGTCGTGCTGTAAGAAACCGTGCACGTTCAAACAGGCTGACGATTCTGCACTGCCGCAATTTGTTAATTGCTGGCTGTGTGAGAATATGATGCATGCTAAATGTGCAGGTCTCACTGGGCGTGATTGCAAGATCGCTGCTATTGCCAAGAAGGGCTGCGGTGGCTTGCGTTGGTCGTGCCCAGAATGCATCGACAAGCAAATTGATTTCTCCAGAATGTATAATTCTGTGAGAAGTCAATTCTTAAAATTAAATAATGTGGCTAAGCAGCTCTCGAGTAATTTTGACTCGAGTTTCGAGTTGCTAGGCAAATATAAATTTGAGTCCCCAACCAATCGCCGGTTGGAGCCTCAACTTTTGCAATTGCCCTCTACGTCTGTTCAGACACCTACGACTTTCTTGTCTCTTCCTAGCAACTTGGAGGTATCTCCAATGTTGTCTTTATCGCCTTCTCCAAGCGACTGTCCAATTACCCCGGTTTCAAGCCCTGTACTAGACCCAGTAGAGCCCGTACCTGATTCCGTCCCAATTAATCAAACTGCCTCAGCCCCGTCAGCTCCTGGCCGCAAAGGTAGACCTGCGCGCAATCTTGCCCAGATTGTTAAAAATAATCATTGTGCCTCGTTAGCTCCTCCAACTCCTGTATTACCTACAGCCCCATCAGCGCCTACTTTAACGGTAGTTGCCCCTCGTAGGCAAGTTTTTGTGTCTCGACTTTCGTCGGACACCACTTCTGAGTCATTGGCAGCCTATATTGCTAGCAAATCTTCTGTTAGCGTGTCAATAACTAAATTTAATTTCTCCACCCCTCGTGAAATATCATCATTCAAAATAAATGTTTCACATGATATGTTCCCAATCATTTGTGATCCCAAATTTTGGCCACCACACATGATTGTTCATGAGTTCAAGCCTAAAAAGCGTAACCAGCCTGTCACCCTTCCAGTCCTTTCAATACAGGGTACCATTTCTGCCCCAAAAAACTAGCTTCATCTTCTGACCAAATCTTTATTCATTATCAGAATGTCAGAGGTCTCACTTCAAAGCTAAAAAATCTTTTTATTGCCAGCACTTCCTTCGATTCGGACATAATAGCATTTTCAGAAACATGGTTAAACTCAACCATATCTGATTTTGAGATATTACCGAATAACTTTATTTTGTTTAGAAATGATCGGCCGACTCGAGGTGGTGGGGTGTTAATTGCCGTTAAAGCCACTCTCCAGTCTGAACTATTCTGTTTTAGTACGCCTACTGACGCTGAGATTGTCTCAGTTAAGGTGTCTTTTCCTACACGGAATATCTATGAAACATGCTCTTATGTCCCACCTTCTTCTGATATTCCTGACTGAATGACCTATTATTGGTGTTGGGTGATTTTAATTTGCCGAACATTTCTTGGTCATTATTCACTGCTGAAAATTATCTAGTGCCCTCAGCACAGCACGATTTTTTAGACTGCATGCTTGATCTTTCGTTGTTTCAAATCAATTCAATTTCTAATCATATGAATAGAACACTTGACCTTGTATTTGTTAACGACTACCTTATTTCTAATGTGTCTAGGTCCCCTGCTTTATCTCTTCCTGAGGATGTCTATCATCCAACTTTAGAGATTGCAATGCTAAATTGTAATCCTTTCATTTCGTGCTCATCAGCCAATAAGCCCCGCTATTGCTTCCGCAAAGGAAATTATTCTTTGCTGAATCAGCTTATTTATTCAACCGATTGGTCTTTCTTATATGACTCAGTTGATATGAATACAGCCAGTAATTCTTTTTATATCACCCTAAACTCCCTCTTAGATGTGTGTATTCCTAAGTCAATTCCTTCGACTACTTTTTCAAAACCACCCTGGTTTACTCTTAGATTATCACATCTAAAAAATGTAAAATCCAAATATTTTAAAAAGCTTAAGAAGTCTGGTTCGTGTACAGACTTGGCTAAATATTCCATAGCCAAGTCGAACTTCTTTCTTTTTAATTCTCAATGCTATGAGAATTATCTAATTCGTTGTAAAAGGCAATTCGCCCGAAATCCGAGACAGTTTTATAATTTTGTAAACTTGAAGCGTAAGTCTTCAAGTTTGCCATCTTCTTTTTTTCTTGGGATGGATAAAGCTAGCAATGACACTGATTCTGCTAACCTCTTTGCTAATTTTTTCCAATCAACTTACTCTTCAGTCTGTCCTAATACTAATTCTTACCCTTATACTATTTCTTCCGCTAGTTCTATACCTCCCCCCATTATTTCACACTCCTCTCTCCTATTAGCTATAAGCTCTCTAAAATCTTCTTACTCTCCTGGGCCGGACAATATTCCTAGTTGTCTACTCAAGGAGTGTAGTTCTTCCCTTTTATATCCATTGCTAAAGGTTTTTAATCTATCCCTTGAAACTTCTGTCTTTCCATCTCTTTGGAAAGAATCTTATATCATTCCTCTTCACAAGAAAGGTGGGAAGTCTGATATACAAAATTACAGGGGCATTGCAAAACTGCATGCTATTCCTAAATTATTTGAAAAAATAATCACTTCGAATTTGCAGCATTTCTGCAAATCATTTGTTTCCCCTGTTCAACATGGATTCGTAAAGAATCGGTCAACTACGACCAATCTGCTTGAGTTTACTTCCTTGGTTAATGATGCGTTCCTTTCGAAAATGCAAACTGATGTCATTTACACTGACTTCAGTAAGGCGTTTGACTCTGTGCACCATGACATTTTACTTTTTAAACTTGACCGAATAGGTTTCCCTCTGTCCCTTTTACTTTGGATTAATTCTTATTTAAAAGGTAGTACCCGAAGAGTAATACTGAGGTTGACTACCTCTAAAAGGGTTCACGTTACTTCTAGTGTTCCTCAAGGTAGTCATCTTGGACCTTTACTCTTTACACTTTTTATAAATGATCTTCCCTCTGTTATATCAAATGCCCGTGTACTCATGTATGCGGACGATGTCATACACTAACCCCCTACATCATTCTCGTCTACAAGACGATTTGAACGCTATGCAACTTTGGTGTTCGGCCAATCAATTGCATCTAAATTGTTCAAAGTGTATGTTTATAACTTTTAATCGTACTACACCTTATCTTGTCAGTTATACAATCGACAATATCCCTTTGCAACGTATACTAACATTTAAGGATCTAGGCGTTATTTTTGATTCTAAACTCTGTTTCAATCTTCATATAGATACCATTGTTAATGAGGCAAAAGGTGTACTTGGATTCATTAAACGATGGTCTAAAGAGTTTAACGATCCTTTTATAACAAAACTTCTGTACATCTCTCTTGTTCGCCCTATCCTTGCATCTGGTCTCCACAGTATATCAACAGCCAGGATCGTATTGAATCTGTTCAGAAGCAATTTCTGCTTTTTGCCTTACGAGGTTTAAATTGGGACCCTAATCTTCGGTTGCCGTCCTACTCCAGCAGACTGCTTCTTCCCGAGGACAATTCTCGGTGTTGTCCTTCTACATAAGTTGATTATTGGCGACATAGATTCTCCTTTTCTGCTAGGGCGTCTTCAATTCTCTGTTCCGGCTAGACCAACCAGAAATTATCGCCCCTTATTACTATCTACGTGCACAACAGATTACGCTATGCACAATTCTTTTCGCGTGCTATGTAAAAATTATAATAGTTTGCATCACGTTTTCTCTACCGAACTGTCTCTACCCCTAATAAAATCGTTGCTTTCAGGATACCTTCGGGAAGTCGCTGACCATTCCCAGCTATGAGCAGGGGCATAGCTAGCCGGACAGGCTGAAAAATTTTCCCCCACCGTGTCGGCGATTTCCCATTACTTTTCTCTTTGTCCTATCCACTTAACACTCTTTATCTAACTTACATTGCTTTACTTTATTAACAATTTTCTTACTTTCTTTTTTCCTATTTATTGTATTTTCTTTATTAATATAGCAAATTAAGATTATTTTTAATTTCACTTGAGATCACTTTTTTCCTACTTACAACCTTCTGCTTAGATGTAGGCTCTAATAGCGTCACTGACAAAATTAGCTGTGAAAAGGGGCACAGCTGGCCGGACTGGCAAATAAAACACCTCCATCGGTCGGTGATGCTATTTAGAAAATTGTATCCTATAACTAGGCTTTTAGCATATAATTATATTGTACAATCTTTTAAATAATGAGGAAGACACTCGTTTTGTCGACCATTAATAAATAAATAAATAACTAAATAAATAAATAAATAAGAGGTTCTGATCGGGAGCTCCCGACTACGGAATACCCTGAACCCTCTTATTCCAACGCCAAATAAATTTAAAAAAAGTTCGCTTGGCAGGGTTCAAACTCGCAACTGACCGCATTACTTGCTGTCGACTCTACTCAACAGCCACAACAGCAAAAAAAAATGTCCCCGGTAGGGCTCGAACTTGCGACAGACCGCACCACTTGCTATGCCTCTACTCGGAAGCCATACCAGTAATTAAGTACTTATGAGAAAAAAACAAACTAAAAAAGCATTACAGAAAAAAGTTGCTATTACAATGCTGTTAGAGTGCTAAGCAGTCGAGTATGAATGTACATGTATACAGAAATTCTTGAAGTATTCGTTAGGTGTCCCATTCAATTGCGCAGTTGCATTAAACTTTGGTTGTCGATATCGATTTTTATCGATTGCTTGGAAACGGCAGGCACTAGGAGCACCACATTTAAAATTTCATGTCTCTAGCTCTTGTAGGTTCTGAGATCCTTGCGTTCATACATACGGACAGACAGACAGACGGACATGGCTAGATCGACTCGGCTATTGGTGCTGATCAAGAATATATATACTTTATGGGTTCGGAGATGCTTCCTTCTGCCTGTTACCCATCGCCATGGGTATAAGGGTATAAATACCCATTTTTAATGGGTTCCGGGTATAAACAGCGATGGCGTTCTATCGCACTTATCATATGGAAGAGAGTAAGATAAAGCAGCTTAGACCAACTGCGTATAAAATTCGTTGTCCTATTCGTTTACTCTAGTTGTCCAGCCTATATGTTGTATGGTTAGTGGTAAAACTCAATATTCACATGTAAGTGGTAGCGTTTTATTTATTTGAAAAAAAAAACGACTAAACGACTATTATTACTATTAAGATTAATTTTTATAAATTCATATTAATAATTGTACTATAATAAATTATAGCAAAGGAGCGCTAGAGTTCAGGCCTTAAGCTGACTGGTTAGGTTTCATTATTTTATAAATTTGTAAGTTAGAGAGAGTTGTAGAGGGTGAGTCTTAGTAGACTTAAGTAGATCTATAGTAATGTGTTAAGGAAGTTGGTTCTCGTTATTTTATATATATTGTATATTTATTTCAGCGACTTATGTGTTGCGCGATTCAGATAAAACTGAACTATTGGAGTTTACAATAAGTACGATTATGCCCTAATGCATCACGCCACAAAGTCATGGTCGACAAGCCGACTCAGCATTCCATACAGTGCAGCGCTTCACTTCGAATATGAAGTGTCAGCATACCACTGTTGGTCGTTCTTAGCGCAGAGCGCTAAACTCAAATGTGGCGCATCAGCATTATTTAAGCAAAGCTACTTAATAACTAGGGCAATACATTGTGCAATATTTAACTTAGTTGTCAGCTTATAGCCTAAGTTATACCACCCAACTGAAAAAAAACTATCGCGTTTCTACGCCAGTCCGCTTTTCAGTAGCGCTTTTAAATTTGACACGTATATTTCTTATTTATTGTTTCGGTTGCAGTAGCATTTTTTGGCCATGAGTTAGTTTCAAGCTCCCACATGTTTTGTGTATTTTTTTTTTAACTTTCGTACTATCATGTATGACTTTAATTTAAGCTGCTATCGATATATATATATATCTTAGCATGGAGGTTATCGCTCAATTGAATTGCAATCTCTAGCATCTCTCTCTCTCTCTCTCTCTTTTGATGAAATAGCTAAACACACGACTTGTGAAAATCACCTAATTTAAATAAACATGAATTAAGAACACAAAAGTGGTGTTAGCAGTTGTCAAAATGAGCAATATTAACGACCAACAACGAGACGTCATCACTTCACTGACTAGCGCCAGTCAGCAGTGCAATAAGCGGATCAAAATGCAAGCGGGTCAGCAATTTCTACAAAAGTACCACCGTTTGCAATGCTAAACTTCGAGGGACTGTACAGTGCAAGATTATTTCCAACGATTCGAATGGGCACTGCAACTGAGTTAAATTCCTGATGCTGAACACCACCATTATGCAAGGGTGCATATGGGAGCTGAGCTGAATTCAGCGCTACGTATTCTGATAAGTCCAAGGCAACCAGAGACGCTACAAGCGAGATTAAGGAAGTGCTAATTAATCACTTCGATGGCAAACGTAACATTTACGCAGAGAGCTTTAAATTTCGACAACTACGCCAGGAACCAGAGGACTCACTAGTAGCGTTTGTTCTACGCTTAAAACAGGCAGCATCATTTTGCAATTGCGAATCGTTCTAGACAGAATGCTAACAGAACAAATGCTTTTCGGCATGCAAAATCGCAGCACCTGCAATGAGGGAATCGCAAAACAGCCAACCACATTTGGAGACGCATACGAGGCTGCATATTCCAGGGAATTGTTACTACCGTCAGCAAACATGGTTAATGACATAGATAAAGAGCCTACATGCAAACTGGGCTTCTCGCCACTCAGTAGGAAGCCCTCAAGCGGAGTGAAGCAAGGAAGCAAATGCTACGGATGTGGGGGGCGACACTTACGCAAGGATTGCAAATTCAAAAACGAGAAATACTAAGTGTGTGGTAAAGTAGGGCATATAAGTAAGGTATGTAAAGCCAATACGAAACAGATCTCCGAGTCAACAGATTCAGATGCCCCGGAAGAAATACAATTTATTCAACAATTGAATATCAACGCCATCAAGTCAGTAGGTAGAAAAATCATAACGATGAAGATTGACGGAATAAAAATACCAATGGAAACGGAACAAAGGTGCTCCATGCAGCATAATGAATGGAAAGACCATTCGGAAAATTAAACCTTTAATACGATTAGAGTAAACTGACCGCAAATCTTCGAGTTATACGGGGCTTAGGATCAACTGCTGTGTGTGGGCGAGAATGGATCTTCCAATTTTCAAAAGAAATTGATTTTACTGAGATTTTTAATAACAATTCTGTCAACGCCAAGGACATAGATCAGGAAATTTTCTCGACGAAAGGAGCGCGGTGAAAACAATAGCAGTACAAGCGGCGTGACTGATTTGAGTAAGTGGACATAACTAGAGCAAATAATAACAAAATTTGATACGATATTTGACTCAGCAGCAGGAACCTTCAAGGGACTAGGACTAGCAACATTGGGAAAATTACAGAGCCTAGGATTTAAATTGAACAAATCAAAATGTGTATTCGCCGCATTTTCGGTTGAGTTTCTGAGACACAAGATTGGCGCAGAAGTCATACATAAATCAACTAAACATATTGAGGCCATCTAAAAGCACCGAAACCATCTATAATCGAACAGGTGCAGCTGAAAGCAGCTTACTACTCAAAGTTCATACCAAATCTGTCAACCTTGAAAAGACCGCTGCGTGATATACTCAAAGACTACAATTCTACAGGTCAGAAGAGACGGAATTAGCTTACAACTGAATTAAACAAATTCTAGTTTCACCGGAGGTGCTTATGACCCAACACTTCCATTAGTGCTAGCAACGGACGCCAGCAAAATAGGTATAGGCGCTGTACTATCGCATTGTTTGGTTGCGCCTACGCAAGCCGTACAGTTAGTCCCACAGAACACCTATATAATGAAGCCCTAGCAATTGTATGGGCAATACAAAGATTCTTCAAATATTTACACGCCTGAAGTTGGACATTGGTTACCGATAACAAATCACTTGCACAAATTTTACACCCTACCAAATCACTACTGACGCTATGCATCTCTAGGATGGAAAACTAAGCAGATTTTTTAAGCAACTTCAATTTCACAGTAACTACCAAAATATCAAAGGAAAATGTAAATGCTGACTACTTTTCCGATTACCACTCAAAACTTCTTTATTTATAACGGACTTCACTCAGATGGCTTAAGTATAAGGCCTGAGTTTCAGCTATCCTCTGATTATATCCCACTAGTAGTTGGTTACGACTGTAGTCCAAAGGGCAAAACAATTAAAGGTCGCCTGCTGCCTCCTGGGGCCAACATTGCTGCTTTTCGACAAGATCTAGACCTAAACTTGGAAATACTTGCACCAGAAGACATCAAAGATGTATATGAGCTATCCCTGAGCAAGGCTCACTCGGCAGCCCTCATTTCTGCACCACTAAGCCGATCAGAAAGCTCACGACGACAAGTGAGACTTCCGCCAGCAATCTTTACACTACTGCTGATTAAGAGAAGGATTAGAAGGCAGTAATGTCGTACCGGAGATCCAAATGTGGACGAGATCTACCGCAAAGTGTCGAACCGTGTCAAAAAGTTGCTGCAGCTGAATAGACAAAGGGAAACCGACCGTTTTCTGGAAAATGTTTATCCAGATGAATCTTCAAGTCACTCCCTTTGGAGACTGACGAGAAGGTACAAACAGCAAGTGACCCCCAATTTTCCGATCAAAAAGTTTGATGGATCTTGGGTCAGATCCCCAAAGGAACGGGCTGATGCATTTGCCGAAGACTTGGAGGATCGCTTCAAGCCTTTTAATACAAGCTCGGTAAGTATGAACAAAGGGTTCAACTCACACTGGAGAGCCCAGCTAAGCCTTCCAGTTGCTCCTATCACTGCCAACGAAGTATCAGACCACATAGCAGCACATAAGACAAGAAAAGCTACTGGCGAAGATGGGATCGACAACAAAACACATAAAGCATTGCCGGCCAAAGCAGTCCTATTTTTAGTGTTAATCTTTAATGCGGTATTGAGACTGGGGCATGTTCCAAGCCAATGGAAAATGGCGAGGATATGCATGATCCATAAGGCTGGAAAGAGCCCCTCGTCCCTAGACTCATTCAGGCCTTTTTGTTTGTTGCCCACGATTGGAAAACTCGTCGAACGTTGTCTGCTTAGGAGACTGCTGTCTATAGCTACAATTAAAGAAAACATTCCCCCTAAATAGGGTGGTGAATACGTAGTGGCAGCGTACTTAAATATAAAACAAGCCTTCGACAGAGTCTGGCATGATGGACTATATATTGAATGTGTCTACGAAGCTACCGACGTCCTGCAGCAATATCTTCACAAATCTGAAATGTGGGCCAAGCGTTGGAATATTGGCATTCATTTAAATAAATGCGCCAATGTGACCTATGCGCTACGGAGGGACATGTGTCCGGGAGTTTTCTTGCGCGGTCAATTGGTGACGCACTACAACAGCCACAAATACTTAGAGGTGCACTTAGACAGGCGCTTGAACTTTAACAAACACATCACAAATGTCTCTGTAACCCTGAAGAACAGAAAAGGAAAACTTAGATGGCTTCTGAGCAGTGGAAATACGTTGTCTTTGAAAAATAAAGTCACCATTTATAAATCCTGCATAACTCCCCCGTGGCGATATGATATTCAGGTATATGGCATTGCTGCCAAGTCCCGTCTTATAAAAATCAGTCTGGTGCCCCCTGGTATTTGAGAACTTCCGACTTGGAAAAAGACTTAGGACTGCCTAAAGTCGGGGACGTTACAAATATACAGGCCGCAAATTATACAGCGCGACTGAGAAACCACCCTAATCTTCTGAATAGGCGTAGAATTGGAGGACTCCGAACGCGGAGGAGACTGCGAAGGTCTCATTCAATCGATCTCCCAAATCGACTGCCAATTTGTATATTAGACTTACCAGTAGAAGAAGTAGTTTGTAAATATTCATATAAATTTAATTTAAGTTGTTCCTGATAATAACTGAAAAATTAAAAAAAAAGCAAATTTAAATTTAAAAAAAAAAAAAAAAAAACTCAACACGAGTAATGGTATCCATTCTAACACAGCAAATCGGGACGAAGTCGATCATTTTATAATACGAAAAATATATCAGCTTCCAGTTACAGCTTCGCTAGTTGCTCGAGAAACTAGAAAAGATCAGGATTTTGGGCAAAATCTTGCAAATACTGGAGAGCTGCCAATGTCTGACAGGAAATGGATACAAATCACCAGAGTGCAAGTATGAGATGTCATCTGACTGCATTACTTTTAAACATCGTGTGGTTATCCCGACTAAACTTCAAAAATTGATCCTGGACGAACTACACAGGGCCTACTCTTTTGTCTACTGACCAGGGATCGATAAGGACATTGAGAATACGGCAATACGGCTGTGGGAAACATGCAAATCGACCTCCAAAATACTCAGATCACTATTGGGAATACCCTAAGCGCCATAGGAGCGTTTTCCATTTGCTCGAGAAGCAATGCCCCAAACCTGGATACCGTTACTCCAAGTTGGCGCCACCACGACGTTGTAAGCTGCCCGTTTGCTGCGAAGTGGAAATGGGGCTTAGTAAACAGTCTTTAAGCAGCGCTCCTTGAAAAGGTCGCCGATGCTCACCCGAAAGCTAAGTTTCTTATACAGTAACATTCCAGTATACTTGGTGCTTCTGCCAGGATGACAGGGGCTGCCATCTATAATCACCATCTGTAGTTAACCATCTGGCACTTCAAGGCATTGAGCTTGATGTTCCACCTGCGTGCCCAGCTCTCAAGCAATTGAATGTATTCCTGGGCCTCGTCAGTGGGCGGAGTGGACGGAGTAAAATATTGGCATGTCATCGGCAATGTGACCATCATGTGTTTGCCTGGCGTGGAAAACTCGTGTAGGTCGTCTGGAGCTTGCTCTTCGTATGTAAGGCAGTATTTTCCATTCCGGTGAAGATAGGGAACGGTTCTCCAGGGTTGGCGTTTCATGTTTTTTTGCGAGTATCCTGAGTCATGGGAATAAATCATGCTCTCCAACCTTCTGAAGAAGGATGAGTCTATGGATCTGCTAAGGGTCTCCTTAAGTTTCCGTTCTGCTCTTTACCAGGTTTGGGTGTTAAGCTGACTATTTGCACTTATCTGTCTCTAGATGACACCGAGATCAGTGTGCGCGTTGGTAGAACAGAGTGCCTCTGTTGCCGTACGGGTATCTTGCGAAGAAGAACCTATGGCCACTTCCTTCGCTTGACGATGCGGCAGCCTGACTAGCTAGCTGGTTGAAGGCTTCGCGCATTGCTGCTATCTGCGCCCCACAGCCAGTTTTTTCCATTCGCCTCTCGCCAAATTTCTACCTCCAGCCGTATTGAATATGACTGTGAAGTCATCAGCCTGCTCATTTGGTCTGCAATAGACTGTTATAAAGTCCACGTTACCAGCATCAGTGGAGGCTACCACTGTCGAATATTGGTAAACGTGATAAGCAATGCTCAATTGCTGGAAGTGAATTAAGTTAATCCGGACGACGATGGCGCAGCCGCCACTAGCTGATTGATTATGAGTCCAATGTACCTTACGTACGTTCTCGCTGGCTAAAGCTGGGGGCATTGTTCCCAGTCGGGGAAGGGGAAGGGTAATAGAGAAAAAGAATGAGCTATAGAAAGTAAGATTTCCTCAAGCGTCCATAGTGGTGTTATGTTGGGATACCGTGGACGTATGCCCCTCTCTACCATGGTCACAAGGTTGCTCACCTATTTTATGGCTTTAATCTTTTAGCGACGGCGTACTACGGTGCGACACGATTTCCGGATTATAACGGATTATAAAATTTTTGTTTCGGAACGTAATTTGCTAACCCAAAAAAATAGGTATAAGGAAATTCAATAGATACACGAATTGATATTACAATAAAGTAAAATTGTATTATTATATTAATGATATGCCTTTAAATATATATATATATATATATATATATATATATATATATATATATATATATATATATATATTTCGGAGTCATTTTTTATTGATAAGCGATTGCTGGTGACGGCGGGCACGGTTAATGAGAGCACTGGCTGGCCGGCAGTACCGTGCCCGCCGTCACCAGCAATCGCTTATCAATAAAAAATGACTCCGAAACGTACACAGCCCAGTGACAAAAGTACTTAAGACAAAGGTTACAAAACTAATAAAACTCAATAGCAACAAATCGGACATTAATCGGTGGCTTCGCTTTTGTAGCTATGGCGCTTCCGCCTATCCCTTGGTGGTAAAAATTATTTACATTTCACACTCTTTTATTTCAGATTTAAGACGATACTATTAGTTTTTAAAACTTCATTCTTTACATACTACATATAAAAAAAATACCACACGATCGTGAACAAGCGGAGAAACTTGCCAAAGGCAATTGTCAGTTGACGCAAGATTAAAAATTTTAGTTAAGTGCGAGTTGCCTGCACTTATGGTGAACAAGATACCCACGCAAATAAACATATAACAGTTTCTGCTACAATAATCACTCGTGCAACAGGTAATTTATGTGCAAATCACTAAATCTACTTCACCCTACCTTAAGAACTCTCTGGGGCGGTAAGGGGCGATAGAAATGGGTATTTCAAAGTGAATTGTTCGTGCAGGTAAACAAATTTCAAGATTTTATATTTACTGGGCAGATGCAATAATAACGAAATGATGGTGAAATGCAGGCGTTTATGCGTCAGAACAGGAGTGGAAAAAACTAGTCGAATTATCCGTGTCGTAGGTGTTCCGAAGGGGCGACCTGTGGCGGACTCCGATATTTGCTGGGTCAAAACATTAAATTCTTCTTTCGAGCTTGCCTACCAGAAATTTGGAGGTCTTAAATCTAAACGCGCTAGCCTGCATTCAGACTCGCTTGCTTTCAATTTTCAAATTATCGCTTTCACTGAGACCTGGCTGTTGAGTACTTATAGATGTCGAGTCTGCACTTTCGTCGCAACGCATTGATTTCCCATCTCCGAGATTAAGTTGGTGGCTTTAAGAGTTGTATTTGTACTTTTTCTATCTTTATTATATCTTAATGCATTTATGATAGAGACAGAGATAAATATAGAGAACTTTTAGTTGTTCTTGGGGACTTTAAGATATCGAGTGGTCAGCGCCATCAGACTCAAACATTCTGTTGCCGTCTTTGTCAAACGAATTTTTTGATGGTATACATGAAATGTCCTTGCGGCAGGTGAATCGTGTGTGCAATTCTAGAAACAGATCTCTTGATCTAATTATACCCTGAACCCATTAAAAATGGGTATAAGGGTATATTGTATTTGTGCAAAATTCAAATGTATGTAACAGGCAGAAGGAAGCATCTCCGACCCCATAAAGTATATATATTCTTGATCAGCATCAATAGCTGAGTCGATCTAGCTATGTCCGTCTGTCTGTCCGCCCGTCCGTCCGTCCGTCCGTATGTATGAGCTCAAGGATCTCAAAACCTGTAAGAGCTAGAGACTTGAAATCTTAAATGTAGATGCTCCTAGTTCCCGCGCAGATCGAGTTTGTTTCCGATAATCGATAACTTACTCCGTTTCCAAGCAATCGATAATAATATCGATATTGACATCCTGTTTTTTTTTTAGCAAATTGGATAAATAATAAGAGCTAGAGCCACCAAACATGATATGTTGCTTCTAGAATATTATAGATATTTCAAGTATCTTTCATATCATACCTATCGCCACCTCCCCGCTACCACCCTAGAGCTATAAATCAAGTTAATAACCCAACTTTTTTTGCCAACCAATTTAAACCACAATTTAAATGCAATTGATTTATTCAGAATACACTAATATTCTATGGTGCAATAAGATATACTGTAGAAAATTTCATAAAGATCGGTTGTAAAAAACCAAAGTTATATGCAACTGCGCAATTGAATGGGGCAGCAGCTTTAAGAATTTCTGTATACATGTACACACACACATTCATGCGCGTCTGCTTCGCATTCTAATAGCATGGTAATTGCATCTATTTTTTGGTAATGTTATTTTAGTTCCTTTTTTTTATCATAATTACTTAATTGTTGGTGTGGCTGCTGAGTAGAGGCATAGCAAGTGGTGCGGTCTGTCGCGAGTTCGAGCCCTACCGGGGAAAGTATTATTTTTTTTTTTTTTGCTGGTGTGGCTGTTGAGTAGAGTCGACAGCAAGTAATGCGGTCAGTTGCAAATTCAAGCCCTGCCAAGGGAACTTTTTTTTATTAATTTATTTGGTGTTGGAATAATAGGGTTCAGGGTATCCCCTAGTCGGGAGCTCCCGACTAGAACCTCTTACTTGTTTTTGTTTTGGATTCGTTCAACAGTGTTGTGAACAGGATCAATCTGCGTACACTTCCTGAAGACCCTTTTCATCCAACCATGGAGATGGTCATTAATTTACCAGCCCGAGTCCCTCGCAGGGAATCGGAAATGATCTTATTCTGCAAGTCGACGTCTCAACTATTCAATTGTGCAGATATTGATGTTTCCATTAAACTTTTTATGATACCTTGTACTTGATTTGTGTGATCTGCGTTTTTCTTCATCACCCAGCGAAGCCTTGGTTCTCAAATGCACTTATGTAGTTAAAAAATGAGAAGTCGAGGTGTTATAAAAAGTTTAATAAAACGGGATATCACTCTGATTTCTCCCGTTATGCAGCTGCCCCTGTTATAAGGATTACTTTCGGAGTTGTCGTCTTCAATTTTCACATAATCCAGAATTGAATCCGTTTAGAAACAATTCTTGTTGTTTTCACTTCGTGGCTTGATTGGGATCCTCGTGTGCGGTTACCGTCGTACTCTAGAAGACTTCTGATGATTAACCTCATACATCTTTATCGCCTCAAATTTAAACAAACTATGCCTTGCATGAACCGCTTTAGGTTCTTTTTCATGACTATAACAAGTATTACAAAGTATTCTCCTCAGAGTCTTCTCTTCCGCGTATAAAGTCTTCTATTCTGAACTATTTAGCAAGTCGATTGTCTTAATATACCCTGAACCGATTAAAAGTGGGTATAAGAGCTAGAGACTTGAAATTTCAGATGTAGGTGCTCCTAGTGCCTGCGCAGATCGAGTTTGTTTCCGATAATCGATAACTTATTCCGTTTCCAAGCAATCGATATCAATATCCTGTTTTTTTGAACAAATTTTTGGTTAATACTAAGAGCTAGAGCTACCAAACATAATATGTTGCTTCTAGAATATTATGGATATGTTAAGTATCTTTCATTTTATACCTATCGCCACCTCCCCGGTACCGCCCAGAGCTATAAATCAAAATTAATATAAAAATATAATATAATAATATAAATTTTCTCTAATGTTATTTGAGTTCCTTTTTTTAGCATAAGTACTTAATTATTGGTGTGGCTGCTGAGTAGAGGCATAGCAAGTGGTGCGGTCCGTCGCGAGTTCGAGCCCTACCGGAGAAAGTATTTTTTTTTTTTGCTGCTGTAGCTTGCGAGTTCGAACTCTGCCAAGAGAACTTTTATATGAATTAAATTGGTGTCGGAATAAGAGGATTTAGGGTATTCCCTAGTCGGGAGCTCCCGACTAGAACCTCTTACTTGTTCTTATTTGTAATTGTGTTTGTACACATACTCGTAGTTTGAATAGTTTTTTCTTTAAATAATTTTTTTCATTTTAATTTTGCATTTCGTTCCGTAGGTTGCACGACTGCGGCCCAGTTGGTTGGGCGGGAGGTGGGTATGTTGCATAGAGACTCGCGTTAAAAAATATGTAAGATTTGTTCTATTTATTAAATATTTAGTGTGGGCGAAAAAACTTAAAACGGCGTGCTTCGGCACAACCTGATCGTATTGGCTCTCAATTCAAACCAGAATTTTCTTTTCTTTGTCTTTCTCTCGTGCCCCTCCGAGACATTAGGGCGCCCTAATGTGTTTCTGGCCCTCGCCGATATACCAATGCGTCGTGTCCATATCTCAGAAGTTTTTATTAAGTGTACGCATTATTTGGACCGCGACTGTAGTCTTATTCTTTATTTTTGGTAACAACATACGGGTAAGCGAAGCGTTTCTTTGCCTTTCTTTCGTGCCCCGTCGAGACACTAGGGCGCCCTAAGGTGTTTCTGGCCCTCGCCGATATACCAATGCGTCGTGTCCATAACTCAGAAGGTTTTATTAGGTGTACGCATTATTTGGACCGCGACTGTAGTCTTACTCTTTTTTTTTTGTAACAACATACGGGTAAGCGAAGCGTATCGATAACAACCTTCAACATGTAAGCAAGTAAATTTGCGACGGCTTTTATCTGTATAATATTTTTTTAATTTTTTTTGAAGAGCAGTTATTTAAGAACGATTGGTAATGTGTATTTTTCAAAGATTAAACCTATTTAGACAGTACTAAATACAAAATAGGTCTATAAACATGAGATACATCTATTTTTCAGCATTTGTGACTCTAGCTCTTATAATTTACCCAATTTGGTCAAAAATCAGGATGTCGATATCGGTTTTTAAGAACACGAGTGAGTTCTACTTAGTAATGTAGTCGACTAGCTGAACACATTGACAACATGTAGAAACGCGGTAATTTTAGTTAACACTTAGCTACTGGTAGGCCCACATAACCACAACCATATAAGCATGGAAGCAATGAATTTGTTTTTCTCAAATATCGATATCATGTCTAATAACAACACTGAACAAGCAAACATGTTCGGTTAAATCTAAATATGTAAACAAATTTATTTAATAGAGCTCTACAGTTTTCAGATTCAAGTCACGGTGTCAACCCGCGCAAGAATCAATAGCAATCGGAAATTGCCAGTTGAGCTTTACTTTGAAGCGTGTAGACCAGAATCCGGTTCGACATAGTAGCAAAAACACCGTTACAGTGTCAGTGTCATCGTATGCCTCATGGATAAGAATCACCACCTTGTGATCCTGTTCAATAGCGCCGTATCCTTCCCTAAACCTAAATTAATATTCATTAAGATATTTTGATGATACACATGCCTGAAAAGCCGGGCCTTTACCAGCCTCTGAAACGCTCGAAAGCAAAGGGAGAAGACTGATTGGTCGGTAAGACACAGGGTCATCCTCCATCCTGTCAGGCTTATCCATCATCAGATTCCTCATCAGTCGCCAACTGACCGGAAAGTACTATTGCATTATTCATCAATGCAAAATAAAGGAAATATCGTTTCGGCAGACCCTTCAAGGTGGCTCGGCATTGTTCGTTCCCGAAGATTTTTTCTCCTGCATATATTTGGCCAACTCGATCACATCTTCTACTCGTATAATGCAAATCCATCTATCTCGGGGAGTCCGACTCTCACTTAGTCTATAATATTTCGTCATCAGCGGCAATGTCAAATGTCTGGAACCTATTCTCCAGGTGATAGGCGAGAGTTTTATCATGCTCCGTGTCATATTGACAATTCTCCAATCGTAATTTTGATAGGCACATTCTGAAGCGACTGGCAGTTGAGAGACCCAGTAACCTTTCACATAGAGAGCTTGGAATCGGTTTGGTAGTCCATTGCTTCGGATTTCTGCTCAATGTGCGATACTCCCAGGATGTAAAACACCTCTTTTAGTTGGCGACACGTGCATGCCAAATTGTGTTGTCTGGTGCGAATGAATCATCTGCGTTGCTGTGGCTTTTATCTGATGGCATCCCTTGTATCTCTATTCTGACGATAGGAAGTTGAACGCAGGGTTTCAGGTGTCTGAAGCAATTGCTATTATTGGTATTCCGTCTGACTTGATTGTTTTGCTTGTCCCTTTTTACGTTAAGAGAGCATTTTGTTGGTGGAAAAGGCCAATTCCCTATAAGATACTTCTGTTACCCCAACAACAGTACCTTTCACTCCCTGTTGGGCACGATTCAGTATTATGGGGCACTTGTTGTGGTTGTTACCTGTTGCTCTCTACTTTTCAAGGTACTCCTTGAACCGCAGGCATCCTTTATATATGGCAGGATGATTTCCTGCTCAATAAACATAGGTGGGTGGTATGACAACTCGCCTATCACATTCGGAAGCATTGTAGTTCTAGCTACATCGTTTGCTTCTTGGTTGCATCCCAGTATTTCCATTACTCTGACAGTGTCTTCAGTTTGCGATCTCGCTTTACTTTCGCATGTTCTCGATCCTATTTTATTGCTTTTTTAGTATTTTAATGTTATATATGTTCTTGTTCTTAAACACCACCTTATCCTCATGTAACTTGAAGCTGTAAAACTCAATTTTGAGTTCATCCAGTTTTATATAGCCCTTTAGCTGAACTAAGACTATCACCATTTTTGAACTCAGCGTTTGTCTGATATTTGTCCATATCGTATTCTAAGTTCGATTCATCGTCGTCTAAATCATCAACCAAAGGTTCGGCCAGCGCGTCAAATCAGTTAGTTAAGTTAATAGGGAAGGAGTGTTATACCCGCTTGATCGAGAGCCTGGTTTGGTGCGGTGAATTGCTGCCATCAACCTGCTTGTGATCATCGCAGTGTTTACTGCGTTTGATCCTGTTGGCTTTTAACCAAGCGGGCTGCTGCAGCAGCACCTAAATTTGAAGTGCGGTCAATTTGCTGGGAGTGCTCTCGAGCATTGAAAGATAAGGACATTTAATGTTGTCTGTCTCTCAAACGAGAAGGAGAACAGGTGAAGCATTTGCGGATTGATTTTACTGGTATAAGTCGTTTTAACTCTTAAAGTGGGTAAGTGGTGTTCTATAATTTTCTTCTATCGATCTTCTTACTTAAAGCTGTAATCCCAGTTCATTCCTTTGAATCTTATTTTCTTGACACCTAGAATAATTGCTAGCGAACGTGTAATTTTTTTAGGGCTCATTGTATACTTAAAATACTTAAATGTGTCAGCTATGTTGTTCTCGTATGACCAACGACTGTTTTGTTCGTTAGTAATGGAAGCTTTTTTTTTTACTTCGTCAAAGTATTGTCAGGTTTCCTTCTTGGAGCGTTAATATTTTTTATTCTATTAATTTAATGGGTCGCTTGTCCACATATGTGAAGTCAAGTCGGTTTATTATAGCATTTTTTATCTAACGGCGTGTCAAATGAAGCTAATACCATATCAACTTGTCCTATTAGCTTGTATCTTATGTTGGAGCTACCGTCGTTTTATTTCGTTAATTTGTATGTAAAGCGTGCCGTATCCTATATGGGACGAGTATGAAATTTAAAAAATCAGACAAAGATCAATACTGAATTTATTATTATTTTTATTTTAATATTTACTACGCAACGATATTGCTTAGTTTTTTGTTATATAAAATGATTGGAAATAAATAAGCGGTCTACTTATATATTCTCTTATATAATTGTATAAAACTATGATGATGCTGTTAATAGGACTCTTACCCTTAAGTTACCTAACTACTTACCACCGCCTATACTTGACAGTCATCACAACAATTTATGTTCAACGAAAAATGAATAAGTTATAATATAATATGAGCAGATATGGAATCAAGCAGTAAGTGTACAGAGGAGCGCTAGGGCTCCAAGCAGTGCGGCAGGGCCCTTATAGGGAAATAACATAGAGAGTAACTGTCAACAATATCAGAATTTTCTAATTCTTTTGTTTCACCATTATTACGAAAACTTTAACATTAAGGCAAGTTGTTGTTCAACATAGCCCTTTTTCATAACCCAAAGTGTTTTTTCCAGTAATAGTTATATAACAGTTAGTCACCTCGTCCGTAAGAATATTCCCGGCATTTAATATTTGTGTGTTAATCCAACTTTAGGGTAATAACGAAAGTAATATTCAAAGAGCGTGAACAGCGTTTTTGCCAGGTATGCCGACACGAATAGTCAACAGCTACCGTACCAATCATACGGTTTTACCGTTATCGGAGACCCTTGAGCCTCGAAGATAAACTCGAGCAGCTCTAAGACATGCTTTACGCTTATCCTGTTAGTTATACACGGGCCGTAAATAACTGTGTTGTACTAATCCCAGTATTAAAGTCGTCGATAGTCGTAGAGTCTCGAAGGAACGGCTCTTAGAAGGAATAAAGATTGTTCAAAAAGCGTTTTGTAATAAAATAATTTAATTTATAACTTTGCTCTAACAGTTTTGCAATAGTATTTAAGGCTATAAATATAAATCATGCAAATGCATCCATGGATTGAGCAAAACTGCGATCGCACGCATTACTGAATTCACGCTAGCGACTGACTTCATTGCGAATTGAGAGTCGGCAGGCGTATCGTTTGAGGAGTGAAACGGCAAATGAAAGCCAGGATAGGAATTTTATTTGTTTCCCATAGTCGTCCATGATCATTGAAAAATTAAATGCGTTATTAACGTTCTCAATGGCCCTTTTAAAAAAAGTTTTGGGCATTTTTTCGTCCATGCGAAAGTGTACAGAATTTACATGTCCCACAAAAAAAATCTGTTTGCTACGATCTTTTTCCGCGAGTATGATTTGACGAACCCTGACTTCAGGTAATACGTTGTTTCTCAACTTATAGCCTCTGTCTACTGAACACATTTCTGAAACATTTCTGAAAATGTCACATTTTTGACAAATGTGTGAAACGTGCCCTGTGCGTTTGCCCATTAGAAAACATACTTCACGCATTTTTCAAAAAAGGTACATTTTTCAGAATTGTATAAATTCGCCTCGAACATTTCATGTTTTTTGCGATGATTAATCGAGATTCCTATCGATGTTTTGAAAAATGGTTAAGTACCGTAAACATAAACTTTAAATAAGAAATTTAAAATTAGAATAATACCACAGTTTTTAGAATTTAAACATAGCGAAATCTCGAAAAGAGTACTCAATATGGAGCCCTTACTTCGAGAGCGCAATTTTTGAGTTTTGGAAGAAAGACTTTACGGCGCCTATGTAAATTAAAGAAACTCGATCAGCTGTTTCTTAAAGAAACTGTACTTTTGCCCTCAAAATTTTTCCGACAACCGGTGGAACACCAATATGTGAAATTTGAAAATGTGACTTAAACCAGTGAATAGAGGCTATTACTTTCAGACATTTTTCGTGATTGATTTAAGCTCTTCAATATTTTACATATTGTATAATTATACCCCATTAAAAATGGGTATTAGGGTATATTGTATTTGTGCAAAATCCAAATGTATGTAACAGGTAGAACGAAGCATCTCCGACCCCATAAAGAATTTATATTCTTGATCAGCACCAATAGCCAAGTCGATTTGACCATGTCCGTCTGTCTGTCCGTCCGTATGTATGAACGCAAGGATCTCAGAACCTATAAGAGCTAGAGAAATTTTAGATGTGGGTGCTCCTAGTGCCTGCGCAGATAGAGTATGTTTCCGTTATTCGATAACTTACTCCGTGTTCAAGCAATCGAAAAATTCGATATCTGTATCCTATTTTTTTAGGCAGTCAGGAGCTCCCGACTAGAACCTCTTACTTGTTTAAAATTGTTTAGCACAGCCCTGTCATTTGAAGTCCATTTGTGTAATGGAAATCACATTAAGTCAACCTCACACGAAATCTAGGTTCTTACTGTACAATAATAGACAAAACAATATAATTACGTGCTATTGATTACTTTTCGAGTTAAGTAATTTATCATAAATTCGTTAGAGGCAATACAATTCCATGGATTAAATTGAATATATAATTCTTTAAGTTTATCAAAGCGAATATTTGATGTTCTTGTTATTTTTTGTAAGATTGACTTACTTAAATAAAGCTGTTACAAAATTATACCATTAAACGATACATAATTTAGTTCAATTTGCCCCTGTATATTCTTTGCTAAAGAATGTTCATCAATTTCTGTTAGCATTTTGAAAATAGAAGAAAGGAACATTGAGTACTTGGTATATTTATGTAATCATATAATTTGGTATGGTACTTGCATCTTTGTTCTTACTGTAAAATTTATTCAGGGCAGGTTGTATAAATAACGTCAAGGAGCTGATGGGTGGTTAAACAAAGCGCAGTCGCGCTGGCATCGGCATGCGGGTGGGGTCACTAATTCCGCTGGTTAATTTGCACCCAAGGTTATAAATCTACTTTATTCAAATTCGCGTTCTGAATGAGGAAGGGGGAGAGGAATACGGGTTAGGGAGTTTATGTAAGGCTTAACCAGTAAGAGGCTCTAGTCGGCAGTTCCCGACTAGGGGATACCCTGAACCGTCTTATTACAACCCCACATGCAGCTTGCGCAACGCGCTCATTTGTAGTAGTAAAGATTAATTACAAAAAAAATTACCTTGGCAGGGTTCGAACTCGCAACTAACCGGACTTCTTGCCGTCGTCTCTACTCAACAGCCACACCAATCATTAAGTCTCAGTGAGGAAAAAAAATTAATATCGCAGCATAGAAAGCAATACAATCGCAATTGCAATGCCGTTAATAAAATTTGAAGCAGACGCGCATGAATGTATATGTATACAGATACATATGTGTATATGTATACAGAAATTCTTAGAAATGGCGCTGCCGCAAGTATATATATGTATATATTATTGTGCTGTAGAATACTTGTTTTTAAGACACTTCTTGCTGTTCGAAATAATGGGACTTAATCGCGGAATAACATTAAAAAGCGAAATTCGAGTGTTCGCCCAAACGGTCAAACGCGCTTTTCCAATTTCGAACAAAGATTTCACCGGATAAAGTATTGTAACCCAATAACAAACAACAAGGTCAAAAAATAAAATAAAACTATTTACTGACAAAGCGCTGCTTTGTTGACATGAACCCAGCCAGTGGCAATACCAATAGAGTCACCATTTCAAAGAGTGCTGAGAACAGCAACGCACCCACAATGAGTAATAAGGGGTCGTCTCGAACTAACGATGTGGGCCAACTAAATAATTACGCCACTACTCCTTCGGGCACCCCAATGCCTAACAGTTGGTAACAACAGCATATATAATTTCGCCCTCTTACCTTTTATTGGACACCGAAGACCCTGGCAGCAGCCCACATGCTGGTGCTAGTGTAAACAGAGACCCCTTTGACTCCCTAGTGCATATAATGATTATCGTCAAACCCGCCGCAGCTGCGGCTCACGTGATTCAATCAAAGGCAAAAAAAAGCGATAAGCGTAAAGTCTTAGACAGTAGGTCCCCACTTGCCGCGCGCCGAAAGCAGAACAAGGCTGGTAGCAATCCACTTTAAATACATGCATCCAATAGATATGCTCTCTTGGCACCCCCCGATAACGACGAAGACATGGATACTGAAAAATCTTAGGCTGAGTAGATAAGCTCAGCCCAAGAAGAGAACTAGGTCGGACTATGCAACTCCTAGCCAATTCCCCCATTCAGGGACATCGGGCCATCATACAGCTACTGTAGGAACAACAAATTCAGATCTATCATACCACCTGCAGGAGGAGAAGCCCTACCGCTTAGTCATTAAAGGCTTCCACCACTCCACACTCAACCGAGAGCTCATCGACGATATGCGGAGTCCATTTTATCCATTTCATTAGCTTGAGTCCGGCAGCCAACAACAAGGAGGCGCTTACCCTCAAAAACCTGTGCAAGCAGGTGGTCAAGATGGAGACTTCTTGAAGATGACAGAACGTGGCGTAATGTCATAGATGTCAGGATTACGGGCACATAGTAACATACTGTAGAAAATAATGTAAATGCCTTAATTGCGAACTCAATTATCGCAATGCAGATTGCATACGGCCTGACTCAGTTCCGGTTAGCATAAAGGCAGCGAGTGGTTCAAGAAAACAACGACCAGCGCAAGCTAGGCCACATAGACCGCTGAGAGAATGGCAACAGTAGAGGCTGACTGCACAACAACAGCAGACATCTGGAAACGTGGAAGTCCTTCCTTTCCTCTGCCATCAAGGATATGAGCCGATCTATCGAGAGGATTACAGAAATGCAACAGGGTATTGGGTATGCAAGAGCAAATCCTTACCCCTTACCCGAAATAGCTATCCAAATGAACACACCACTGAAGGTGTTAATCTGGAATGCCAAAGGCATTTACTAGAGCTGGAGGCCCTGCTACAAAATACGACATCAGAATAATTCTGCTGTAAGAAACTAGAACCAACTACTTTTCCCAGAATCTTTGGCTTCGAGGCGTCCCCAGTACACTGGACTCAAAAACACTCAGCTAGTGGCGGCTGTACTGTCCTCGAAATAACTTGGTTCACTTCCCGCAATTGAGCATTGCAATTCGTGTTTACCAATAAATATAAATATAAATAGAAATAGAAATAGAAACATAAATATAAATAGAAATAGAAATATAAATAGAAATAGAAATAGAAATAGAAATAGAAATATAAATATAAATATAAATATAAATATAAATATAAATATAAATATAAATATAAATATAAATATAAAGATAAATATAAATAAATATAAAGATAAATATCAATATAAACATAAATATAAATATAATAAAATATAATATAAATATAAATATAAATATAAATATAAATATAATTAAAATAAAAAAATATAAATATAAATATAATATAAATATAAATATAATATAAATGTAGAATATAAATATAAAATAAATATAAATATAAATTTAAATATAAATAAATATAAATATAATATAAATATAAAATAAATATAAATATAAATATAAATATAAAATATAATATAAATATAAATATAAATATAAATATAAATATAAATTAGAAATAAAAATATAAATGATAAATATAATATAAATATAAATAGAAATATAAATATAAATATAAATATAAATATAAATAGAAATATAGAATATAAATATAAATATTAAATATAAATAGAAATATAATATAAATATAAATATAATATGAAATATAAATATTAAATATAATATAAATATAAATATAAATATAAGTAAATATAAATAGAAAATAAATATAAATATAAATATAAATATAAATATAAGTATTAATAGAATAATAAATATAAATATAAATATAAATAATAATAAATATAAAATATAAATATACATATAATATAAATATAAATAGAAATAAAATATAAATATAAATATAAAGATAAATATAAATTCATATAAGTATAAAAGATAAATAT